>NC_050179.1:29977712-29995212 GCF_008315115.2 Sander lucioperca | reverse complement strand
GACAACAATAGGACAACAAGGTCATGTGTTCTACAATAAAAAAAACAAATGCCAGAAATGTACAATACTTCTGCTTTGATTAACTGACATCTTCTGTATTTGTTTCTGTCTGTTGCAGCTCAAGAAGATGAACTTACAATTAACCAAGAATTAATTATATGGAAAAATAAAGCAAAGATCCTCCAGGATCGAGTGGAACAACTCGAGAATGATAAAAAGTTTCTCGAGCAGCAACTGGCTGAGATAACAGCTGAAACTGAGGGTAGATAACCTGACCACAGTTTAATTTAGTGGGAGGTCGCACAACTAAAAGTAAACGTAAGCGGGAGGTGACAAGATTTGTTTTGGATTTGCCTGGAACACAGTATTCAGTAAAGCATTATTTATTGTAATTTTCAATACACTGAAATCATCATAAATGGAGAAATGATAAATGTTTGTCGAGTGGTTTCTTTAAAAATAATCATTTACTAGAGATGCACCGATTGCAATTTTCGGTAACCGTTGGTGTTGTGTTTCTATGGTATAATTAAATTGCTTTTGTGGTTTATATATTGAAAGGTTTAAAAAAAAGTTTGACAGTAGGCGCTTGTAATAGGAACAGAAATTGTTGTAGCAGAATTTACACTTGCTTTGAGCATTATACTGAAAGATGAACGAGTTTAGCTTAATCACGATCTGAACCATTACGTTCGATAGACATGAACCGTTGTGCAGCACGTGTAAATATGATGGGCACAGAATAGGAAATATGAGACGGATCGGCTGGTCACCGGTCATGGCTGATCAGCTGAAAACCCGCCTTTTCCTGTCACATGCCAAACAATCGGTGCATCTCTATCATTTACTCAACTAAAAGTTCTTTTACCATGCTATTTTGTTCATGGAACCTTTCTTTTTACTCAAGCACATTAGTTGGTCAACTAGTTAATTATTAGGCATTTGAGGTATAGACAGTCTGGTGGAAAAAGGTGCCTATATTCGTTGTAGTCTATAGCAAAATAATCACACTCTAAAGGTAAGACCCAAATGCAGACACAGAAGGCAGCGCTAAAATCTTAAGTAGTGACCACTTAGGTCAAGAGTAGACACAAATTGTATACAGACAGGCATATTAAGGTACCGACATTAAGCGTGCAGGCTTGTAGTGGGGTACAGGCAGGGTTCATTTAGGCTGTGTCAGATTCCAAGGTAGAATCCAAAACAGAAGGCAGGCCCAGCTTGTTGCTTCCTGGTAAATTAAAGGTTAATAAGTAATAAGTAGTGAATGAAGAAAATGTTCCCGTGATGTGACATGCAATTAAAATGTATTTTGTTTGTAATATATTATACAGTGACTGATGCTGTGCAGCCTGAGGAAAATGAGGAGAGGCCCCAGCTGACATCCCAGCAGTCTTTCAACACTGACACCGATTCCAGCTCCAACTCCGATTCCAGCTCAGACACCGATTCCAGCTCAGAGTCCGATTCCAGCTCAGACTCTGATTTGTAAAACAAGAAGCAGAGTAAAGAGAAGAGAAAGGGCAAGAAAAAGGACAAGAACAAGAAGGACAAGAGAAAGAAGTACAAGAAAAAGGACAAGAAAAAGAACAAAAAAAAAAAGAGTATAGAAGTCGAAGTAAGATAACAAAAAAGCAATTACATTGGAGAAATCGTTTTTATTTTATGCAAGGCCAAACTAAATTGATTTACAGTTTAACCTTAATGTGTGTTACAAGATAAATAAATGTGTAATTATGAAAAGTACATCAATGCATGCATCATTCAATCACCTAATTGTAGATTCTCTGATCTGTACAAAGTGTGTATGTGCCACTGGGAATGTGTTGTGATGGATCTGCTAGCTTTTAGCTAGCGTATCAGTATTTCAAACCAATTCCGTTTAGGTGTTATCTGTTGGCCTACTACTACAAGTAGTAAAATGTAACTTATGAATAGTAAATCACCTTACCGTTGAAACACTTTGATTTCATCAGTCATTTTGGCTTCAATTTGGTTTTCCAGAATGGTATCAGCTTGGTGTCCAAATTGCCCATAAAATAACACATCCAAAAATGTTATTGATGGAGGAAAGTGAGGAGCGTCATTTATCAAAGAGTAATTCAAGTTTCTGCAGCCTAAAATTTATAACAAATGTATATTGACAGTTTTTATATTCTGCTGTTCAATTTCTTTTAGCAGGTAACATCAAAGATGTAGTCACCAGATACCAGCGACTGCTAAACTTGACAAAGAAGGGGTAGACTATGTCTATGGCTTTTCGAAAGGCGGGCGTGTCAAGGAATGCCGTGGCTGCCACTGCACCCATTGCTGAGCTGTTCATTGCAGAAAGACAGGTGTTGGAGCAATTGCCTTTTTGCAGAAAACTGTCAGACCTAGCGAAGTTATGCACTGAGAAAATTGTTGAAGAAATTGAAGAAAAAGTGGTAGTGGTGGTAGTGGTACTTCCATTTCAACTAAAATAAGCCTTCTAGTTGTAGAAAAAAGTTGTATATCTAAAAGTGTTTAATTGGGAATGAATACAGTTTGTGTGTGTTCATAAATACCTTGACTCCATTTTTGTAAACAGTACTGAATGAAGTCAATATATTTATGAATTTCTTAAAGCTCTAATGCGTAACTTTTTTATATTAATAACTGTCCATTACCTTCAAGCCATTGCCAGATGAGTTGCTACAAAGCTAATTAAGACTATCAGCTCCACACAACTCTCTCTGGATTTCTCAGTATGACTATGTTCAGAAGATTGTGGTGTCAGGTGACTTTAGCACGCAGAAACTCGAGTGAAGATAATGACCTCTTCTAAGTCCGTCAAGTTCTTTTAATCCTCCGTGTCCCCTTGGCTACTACTAACTGTAGGGGGTGCGTGATCATGGAAGGCTTGTATCATGTGGACACGCAAACAGTTTTGTTGTCATTAGTTAGAATTCCTCATGGGGGCGACAGAAACTACTCACTATAGCTTTAAAATGCTCATATTATGCTTTTTGGTTTTTCCCTTTCCTTTATTGTGTTGTCTTTTTTGTGCATGTAATAGGCTTCCAAAGTGAAAAAGCCCGTCGTTGGTATTAGAGGCTCTGTTTTTGTATAAGATGTGTACATTTTGGTAGACCAGGCAATATACCAGGCAATACAATGCTGTGATTTTTTGTTTCATTATTTGTTCTTTGTGAATGTACTGAACATGTTGATCAGCAGATATTATGTAAATGTGAAGTAAATAAGCCATAAACAGTCCACAAAGTTTCCCTTGTGTTTTATTTTTATTTTGATAGTCATAGGCATATAGATTATTACTAGGTTGTGAATGCACTTGATAAGTAGACATTTTGTTAATGTGATGTAGATAAGCCATAACAAGTCAACTAAATTTCAATTTATTTGGATAGTCATAAGGCACATCTATGGATTATTTCTAGAGTTTATGAATATACTGAACATGTTGATCAGTAGATGTTTTGTTAATGTGAAGTAGATAAGCCATAACCAGTCAAATAAATTTCACTTTATTTGGATAGTCATATGGCATATCTGTAGATTATTTCTAGAGTTTGTGAACGCACTGAACATGTTGATCAATATGTATTTTGTTAATGTGAAGTAGATAAGCCATAAACAGTCGACTAAGTTTCACTTGTGTTTCACTTTATTTGGATAGTCACAAAGCATACCTACAGATAGTTACTTGAATGACATCACATGTGTTGTAAAAGTGTTACAGATGCCTTAGTGATGCTGCTAATAGACTTAGAGATTTGCGGTAGATGTAAATGGTTAATACTTTAGAGACGCTATTGACAAGCTACATATATATATATATATATATATATATATATATACTCAACAACTTTGCTACAACTTATTTGTAGCTTGTATATATATATATATATATATATATATATATATATATATATATATGTTACTGATACACTACAAATGTGCTGTTTCAAGCAGCTGTATATCTATAGATATATAGATTATCACAATAAAAAGTGTTGAGAGTTTGTAGATCATTTACAGATTAATTGTTAAATGTCTACAGACATTCAGTTATTAAGTAGTTTGTAGTTTGTAGATCATCTACAGCAGGGGTGTCAAACTCATTTTAGCTCGGGGCCACATGGAGGAAAATCTATTCCCAAGTGGGCTGGACCGGTAAAATCATGGTATATATAACTTAAAAACAACAACTTCAGATTGTTTTCTTTGTTTTAATACGATCAACATAAAACATAAAGCTGGAGCCTGAGGACAGTGTGTCCAAAATAGTACAAGCACAACATCACTATTAATCATAAAACACCTCAAGTTATTTGAAAATTCTGAGGACAAAGAACACACAAACACACAATGCCTCAGTGATTCACAGAAGTATATCACAGATCACAGAACTATATCAGGGTGTCTCATGCAGCACTTTAAGTGGGGTTGGATAGTTTATTTGACTCCTGATACCTGGCATCTTTCAGCTTTCACCAGCGCATCAATATCAGGCATCACATCCTGAGTGGCAGCCAACTTCAGGATGTGATTCAAGTGCTTGTGCGTGAGCCTTGAGCGCAGCTTTGTTTTATTTATGCTCATTACAGAGAAAACTTGCTCACAAAGATATGTGGTTCCAAACATGAACAACAGTTTTGCAGCGAGGGCTGTCAAGTTGGGGTAACCTGGCAAGAGATTCTGATAAAATGTGTCCAAGCCAGCTGCGGCAAATTTGCCCTTCAAATCCGAGTCACACTGCAAGTCTATTATTTCAAGTTGGATGCTGACGGGCAGATCAGAGGGATTCACGGTGAATGGCGAGCAAAAAACTTTGAAGTCTTTCTCCAGTTCACCAAAAATCTGAAAGCGTTGCTTAAACTCCCGTAACAGTTCCGTTATTTTATCTTTGAACCACTTCATGTCTGCCACATGTTGGGTCGCGCACACATTTTTCAGACAGGGGAAGTGAGCTGCATCACCACCGGCGAGTTGCGTCTCCCACAATGACAGCTTCAACTTGAAAGAAAGTATGCTGTCATAATACTGCGTGACAACTTTGTTTATTCTCTTTTGTTTATTCAAGTTATTCAGGTGCTCTGTAACATCCACCATAAATGCAAGGTCCTGCATCCATTCTGCGGAATGAAATTCTAACACTGGTTTGCCCTTTTCTTCCATGAACTGTTCAATTTCTTCTCGTAAATCAAAGAAACGCCTCAGCACAGCACCTCGGCTTAACCATCTTACCTCAGTGTGGTATGGCATGCCATAGCTGTGGTCTTTCTCTCTGAGAAGGCTGTCAAACTGACGGTGATTCAGGCTTCTGGATCGGATAAAATTAACAGTTTGGATGACCACCTTCATGACGTTATCCATCTTTAATGACTTGCAACACAAAGCCTCCTGGTGCAAAATACAGTGAAAAGTCCAAAAATCACGTCCTCCATTTGCAGATTGCACTTTCTCTCTGAACTTTGTCACAACTCCTGCTTTTTTCCCGATCATTGAGGGCGCACCATCTGTAGCCAGGCTGACAGCGCGGGACCAGTCCAGAGTGCAGTGAAAATATCAGCTGCTATCGTTGTATTTGTCATCGGCACCAACTCCACGAACTCCTCGGTGACGGTCAATGTGTCATCAACTCCGCGGATGAAAATGGCCAGTTGTGCAACATCTGTAATGTCCGTGCTTTCATCAATTGCAACTGAAAACGCAATAAATGACTTTACTTTTTGCTTCAACTGGCTGTCCAAATCCACTGAAAGATTGGAAATCCTGTCTGCAACTGTGTTTCTTGTCAGGCTGATATTTGCAAAAGCCTGGCGCTTTTCAGGGCACACAATCTCCGCTGCCTTCATCATGCATGTTTTTACAAATTCGCCCTGTATTGTAGCTCATTTTTATACTTTACAAAATCATCTCACGGGCCGGATTAAACCCGTTTGCGGGCCTGATCTGGCCCGCGGGCCTTACGTTTGACACCCCTGATCTACAGATTAATTGTTGAATGTCTACAGACATTCAGTTATTAAAGTAGTTTGTAGATCATCTACAGATTAATTGCTGAAAGTCTGCAGACATTCAGTTGAGAAATGTACTGATAATCTGTTGATAGTTTGTAGAGCATCTACAGATTGACTATCTAAATAAAGTGTTACCCGTTTACCTTTTCTAAACAATCCTCTGTGTTTTTATATTCTCACCGTATCACCCTGTTGAAATTTAACGCTCGGAGCCCTAAACGATTTTTGACAACCTCTGGTCCATCTGGTTTTATTTTCTAAAAAAGCTTATAAAACATCAACCCTGTTGTCCACAGTCAATCTATGAACATTTTGTCAGGAAAAACTGGGCTATTAGAAAATTTGTGCTGCAGTGAGGTCACTTGAATGTTAAAAATGGTTGTAGGACCATAAAACAAATAAATAATTTACTATACACAGATATGTATTGATTTCACACACAGAGCAATACAAGCTAAGCCAATCTCCTGTCTGAAACACTTCTCATATGTCTTGGGAGTCAAACTGTGAAGAAATAAACATTATAACTTATACAGTGGACAAAATATAAAAAAAATTTCAAATAAAGTCCAGACGCTTTTGCTCTCATGACATTCACTTATGCCAATAATCAAAATAATGTGATATTTATTTATATCACACACACAGCAATGCTACACAAGCATATGTGTTGTCTAAAACAGTTCTCCTATATATTTGGAGTCATCCAGTGTAAAAATAAATAATGAACATTATAACTCATAAAGGACAAACTATTTATATTTCTTCAAAAAAGGCCCAAATTTATGTCAAAATGTAAAACAGTAATGCTATTCTTCTCTGTAGAATGGTTTCGAACGGTAATAGACAATCTTTGGTCGCATTTGACTGTTCTGACTTGTGTGAATGATCTCTACTCACAATACACTATCTTTGTTCTCCCCCGGATGACTGCCTTCCACTGGTTTACAAGACAAAAACAAGCATTCCCAAAGCATTATGGGAAACAAAATGGAGGGTTAGCATCAGTGCTCATATTATGCTCATTTTCAGGTTCATAATTGTATTTAGAGGTTATATCAGAATAGGTTTATATGGTTTAATTTTCAAAAAACACCATATTTTTGTTATACTGCACATTGCTGCAGCTCCTCTTTTCACCCTGTGTGTTGAGCTCTCTGTTTTAGCTACAGAGTGAGGCATCTCACTTCTATTCCATCTTTGTTGGGAGTCGCACATGCGCAGTAGCTAGGTCAGCAATACCAGCCAGTCAGAAGCAGTAGAGTATGAGGGCGTGCCACGCTAACAGCTAGGCGAGCATTATAACGTGTGTTACAAAGTGACGTACATTCGTCACGGAAGTAAAGGCTTGACTACAATAGAAGTGTTTAGAGCAGTTTGTGAACAGTGTTTTCTATTGGGGATGGTAAGTCCCTTTGGGGTGGACTTTGGTCTTTTTCACTTTGTAAACCTATAACGTGCACAAAAAAAGATATATAATATTTTTTTCCACCAGTATCGCAACACCTCGTGCCTTTGTATTAAAGTTAGAATGAAACACCTGGCTCATCCAAGGTTTGTGTAGCCTAATGTGATCCGAGTTCTTTAAATGGGTTTTCTGCAGAAACATAATATCTGCCTTCAAATTTTTTAGATGAGTAAAGATCCGAGAACGTTTGATTGGACCATTCATTGATTAAACATTCCATGAGATCAGTCTAGTTGTCCCTCCTATTACCAGAATTATTAAATATAGAAGCCATGGTTTGGGTTAAGATTGAGTGGGCTGATAGTATGTGCTCCAGAAGTCAGTCTGTTGTACAGTGGAATTGTGAACTCAACACGTGCCAAGAGTGACCATAAATTCAAACGGTACCCAACCCTAGTCTCGACAGAGGTGATCCTTTGACTGTGGGTTTCCGAGGTGGATTGTGTTGCACACAGGGAGTTATTCACAGTTGCCAGAGCGCCGTCAACCACTGCCTTCATATCGATGAGTAGCGCAGAGCGGAGATTCTCCAAATCACTGGGCAGCTCTGTGTTGCTAACGTTAGCAGGAGATCCCGTCGCGCGGTTAGCAGCAGCAGCAGGTGTAAAAGCTGGGATGCTAGCTGAAATTATACTTGAAATTTTGTCCTTTCTCTTTGATTTTCCTGCCATGATGCAAGGGGTAATGCAACAGTAGTCACTTAATCTTAAAGTTGCAGTGCGAGGTTAACGGTCACTCTTCAAATAACTGAAATAGCACCTTAAATCGACCTGCAATGTAATTTTTCACATTTGTTTCCAGTCTTGCGATATCAATTCACTTTTACATACATTTATAGCTTCTTTCATTGCCACTCTCCTGTATCTAGTTACATTTTCATCCATCTTGAACGGACTTAAATATTCTCTGATATTATGAAAGTTTGCATAAAGACTTCTGCTATTGAAGTGTATAATTGATATACAATGATCTAGTTTGATATCATTATTGAACTGGTCTTCTGTATAGTAACTACAGTTGTTATTCACATTCTTAAAGAAATTCCTATCCGGGTCAACATCTTGATCACAATCATGCATATTGTATGTTATATGTTGTATGTTGTATTGAATAATCTAAAGCATCACACACATAGCTAATATACACACACACTCACTGGTACTTATCCAGCTCCTCCAGGTCTCTGATGACTGGAGCTTCTTCTGGTGCTCCATTTAGTTTTATGACGACTTTACAATTTGCTGTCCATGTAGATTGAATTCTTTTGTTTTCTCATGAATCAAGCCGTCCTGGTGATGTCTATGTCCCTTTTAGTCAGGTGCTCATTCAGGTAGATCTGTGTTCCCCTCAGATTCCTTCCCTGACATAACAGCTCCACTTTATGCTTTCTGTTAACAAATCTCAAAATTATGACTTTTGGGGGAGAGGGTGTCAAGCCTCGAGTTTCTGCTGTCAGCCTCTATGCCCTTAGATTGAAGGAAAGCAATCACCTCATGTTCCACCGAGAATAAGTCCTCCTCATTGTGTTCCTTTCCACTCACCAGTGCCGCTGCCCAAGCATATGTCCTAGGTTTGGTTTCCAGTCCTGAGACAGTAATATCATTCATCCATGTGTATTGTTCCAAATCATCCACACGTTTCTCCAAACAGTCCACTCAAAATGTTCTTACTTTCAGAGCTGAATAAAGCTCTGCAGTCACTTCAGGGATTCTTGTCAGAAACAGCAGAAAGGCCTCACACACTCACCAAAGGTAAAAGTTCCTGAGTGAACACAGTCACAGCTGGAGGATCCAACATGATCATGTTAGCATGAAACACATTAGCTAGAACCATTTGTTGGTCTGGTCATGTTTGTGGTGGAATTTCCAGTTTACGAACACATACTATGTAAGTTGAGACAGTGGTACCCCAGGTTTCATTCAGATCAGTCTCCAACTTAACCTCATAACCTTTGCAGGCAGAGGAGTACTGAAACTTTGTGCTTCCATAGATTCAGGGAATATAGGCAGCTGCATGATGAGGGAACGTTTTGTTGCAGGACTGTTTCCTTTTGGAGGTCAGTGGGCCTGCCACACTTTTGCATACTTCCCAGAGAGAGCGATAGGCTCTGAACTAGGCTTTAGCATCTGTGTTTTAGACGCCTGCAATATCTTTGTTTACATTAAAGGTTCAGCCAAACTTAACACTTCCAGTGAGTTTAAAGCAGGGGTGTCAAACGTAAGGCCAGCGGGCCAGATCAGGCCCGCAAACGGGTTTAATCTGGCCCGCGAGATGATTTTGTAAAGTATAAAAATGAGCTACAATTTTTCAATAAAATAAACTGCTGTTCCAATTGCGTCCACTGGATGGCGCAATAACAATTGTGTTAAGCAAGCAAACTGTTTATACCGAGAGCAAGTAGGTCAAGCAAGTGCAGCCAGCCCGCGATATTTATTACGGCTTCTACTTTTAACATTATGTGCTTTGGCACCCTCATTGCCCCAATATGTCTCTGTCAAAAAAGAGAAAAGTGGACACAGAGTGCAGAGTGTTCCAAGAAAAATGGTCATCCTCCTATTTATTCACGGAAGTGAATGGGAAAGCTGTATGTTTGGTGTGTTCACAGCATGTTGCAGTGCTGAAAGAATAAAACCTTCGTCGCCACTATGTGAGTCTTCATGCCGACAAATATGACAACTTTCAAGGACAGCGGAGAAGAGAGAAGGTGAATGAACTGTTGGCGGGTCTGAAGAAACAGCAGTCTGTGTTTACTCACAGCCGATACATCAGTGACTGTAGTGAAAGCTAGCTACCTCATTGCTAATGAAATCGCAGTGGCTTCAAAACCATTTAGTGAGGGCGAATTTGTAAAAACATGCATGATGAAGGCAGCGGAGATTGTGTGCCCTGAAAAGCGCCAGGCTTTTGCAAATATCAGCCTGACAAGAAACACAGTTGCAGACAGGATTTCCGATCTTTCAGTGGATTTGGACAGCCAGTTGAAGCAAAAAGTAAAGTCATTTATTGCGTTTTCAGTTGCAATTGATGAAAGCACGGACATTACAGATGTTGCACAACTGGCCATTTTCATCCGCGGAGTTGATGACACATTGACCGTCACCGAGGAGTTCGTGGAGTTGGTGCCGATGACAAATACAACGATAGCAGCTGATATTTTCAGTGTCACTGTCAGCCTGGCTACAGATGGTGCGCCCTCAATGATCGGGAAAAAAGCAGGAGTTGTGACAAAGTTCAGAGAGAAAGTGCAATCTGCAAATGGAGGACGTGATTTTTGGACTTTTCACTGTATTTTGCACCAGGAGGCTTTGTGTTGCAAGTCATTAAAGATGGATAACGTCATGAAGGTGGTCATCCAAACTGTTAATTTTATCCGATCCAGAAGCCTGAATCACCGTCAGTTTGACAGCCTTCTCAGAGAGAAAGACCACAGCTATGGCATGCCATACCACACTGAGGTAAGATGGTTAAGCCGAGGTGCTGTGCTGAGGCGTTTCTTTGATTTACGAGAAGAAATTGAACAGTTCATGGAAGAAAAGGGCAAACCAGTGTTAGAATTTCATTCCGCAGAATGGATGCAGGACCTTGCATTTATGGTGGATGTTACAGAGCACCTGAATAACTTGAATAAACAGCTGCAAGGGCGCAACAAAGTTGTCACGCAGTATTATGACAGCATACTTTCTTTCAAGTTGAAGCTGTCATTGTGGGAGACACAACTCGCCGGTGGTGATGCAGCTCACTTCCCCTGTCTGAAAAATGTGTGCACGTCCCAACATGTGGCAGACATGAAGCGGTTCAAAGATAAAATAACGTAACTGTTACGGGAGTTTAAGCAACGCTTTCAGATTTTTGGTGAACTGGAGAAAGACTTCAAAGTTTTTTGCTCGCCATTCACCGTGAATCCCTCTGATCTGCCCATCAGCATCCAACTTGAAATAATAGACTTGCAGTGTGACTCGGATTTGAAGGGCAAATTTGCCGCAGGTGGCTTGGACACATTTTATCAGAATCTCTTGCCAGGTTACCCCAACTTGACAGCCCTCGCTGCAAAACTGTTGTTCATGTTTGGAACCACATATCTTTGTGAGCAAGTTTTCTCTGTAATGAGCATAAATAAAACAAAGCTGCGCTCAAGGCTCACGCACAAGCACTTGAATCACATCCTGAAGTTGGCTGCCACTCAGGATGTGATGCCTGATATTGATGCGCTGGTGAAAGCTGAAAGATGCCAGGTATCAGGAGTCAAATAAACTATCCAACCCCACTTAAAGTGCTGCATGAGACACCCTGATATAGTTCTGTGATCTGTGATATACTTCTGTGAATCACTGAGGCATTGTGTGTTTGTGTGTTCTTTGTCCTCAGAATTTTCAAATAACTTGAGGTGTTTTATGATTAATAGTGATGTTGTGCTTGTACTATTTTGGACACACTGTCCTCAGGCTCCAGCTTTATGTTTTATGTTGATCGTATTAAAACAAAGAAAACAATCTGAAGTTGTTGTTTTTAAGTTATATATACCATGATTTTACCGGTCCGGCCCACTTGGGAATAGATTTTCCTCCATGTGGCCCCTGAGCTAAAATGAGTTTGACACCCCTGGTTTAAAGGGATACTTTAAATACGATTTAGCATTAAGCGTTGTATCAGTAGAAACACGGTAGTATTTTCGAATGACCATGCTTCCCTTCCTCATGTCCCCCTGAGACAAGAGATCTCTGTATTGTGGGTCTGGAAAAAATCTTCCAATGACGGAAAACAACGATTTTTGCGTCATCGGAAGATTTTTTGCCCAGAGGCAATGGACTACATTCAGTAGTAGGAGCTACTTCCGCATGTTTTCAAGCCGCCCATAGGGGGTTGGACTGTCGTCTTTACCCGAAGCTTGCCGAAGCAAAACGAGTGTCAGCCATCTTAAGCTTCGCTAAACAGGCTCCGCCTTTTCAGCAGAAAACTTTTACACAATGATGTGCATTCAAACATGTATGCACATGTGTACCACTGGGATACATTGGTACAGATCGGAGAATATGCAGGACACTTTATTACAGATGGAATACTCAACACACTACGCGAGCTTCGCCTGCTATGGAGACCAGCACCTCAGCCAGCGGTGTTGCTCGATGCCGCTAGCCGGTAAGGGGACATCCTCAGCGGTGAAACGCGGAAGGAGTGCTGGAGTATGACCTAGCTAGGTAGAAAGCTAACGCTAGCTGGGCCACCTGTTCCATCAATCCTGCTTGCAAGTGTCCGGTCATTAGACAACAAACTGGACTATATCCAACTTCAACGAAACTCCCAACTCGAGTTCAGAGACTGCTGTGTTTTTGTTGTGGAAACATGGCTGAACAACAGTGTACCGGACTATCCAGCTACCAGGCCTGCTGCTCTTTCGCCGGGTAAGACTAGTGGAGGTGGGCTGTGTTAACACGGACTGGTGCAGAAATGGGGTGCTTGTATCCAACTAACTGCTAACTGCTGGTGGAGTTTGTGACTGTTAAATGCCAAACATTCTACATTCCACGCAAATTTACGGCTGTGTTTATACTCGGTGTTTAAAGCCCACCAAGCGCTAATGCTAGTATGCATTAGCTGAACTTTACGGAGCCTATAATGTGTGTGCACTAAATGTAGCCTGTTTCATACATTTTTATATATTGTCGTTTTTATATATTTTAAATGTGTAACACCACTTGAGCCACAGTGAAACGTTTCGTGTATATGGTTGAAATGACAATAAAACACACTTGAGTTGAGTTGACTGTCTGTCTGTCTGTAAACGGTAGGCATGGCTTGGGAGTGGACTCTAAAGCAGCGAAGCAAGTGCATTCTGGGATTTGGTGTCTTTCATCCACATGAGCCAAAAACACATTTTCTGGCTTTTCTCGGTCTAGAAGCCACCAATGTCTAAAAAAAAATCACATTTCGACTACATAAGTGACCCAATTTAAAGATATATTCATCTTTCCAACAGTGAAATATCCCTTTAAATACACCTTCAGGAAGACAGGAACTTCAGAAGTTGGGATGGCACCTACACTGTACTGTTTAATTCTAAACTCTCCTCAATTGAAGGAGGGAAGCGTAGCATTAGTTCTAAATCAGGGAGTGCACATGGCTGCATCTGCTCTAAACCGGAGCATCTTCGCCTTTCTAACAGTTTCTCCCTACTCAGTGATACACCTGCTGAAAAGCCAACTCTGGTTATTGGGAGCTCTATACTGCGATTTGTGAGGCTGGCGGCTCCAGTGGCTGCGGTCATGTGCGTCCCTGGGGCCAGAGCGGGCGATGTAGAATCCCATCTTAAGCTGCTGGCTAAAAATAACCGTAAATACAGTAAGATCATACTTCACGTAGGTGGTAATGATATCCGATTACGTAAATCGGAGATGACTAAAATTAATGTTAAGTCACTTTGTGCATATGCAAAGACAATGTCGGACTCAGTGGTTTTCTCTGGACCCCTGCCAAACCTGATCGGTGATTAAATGTACAGCCGCATGTCATCCTTCAACCGCTGGTTGTCGGAATGGTGCCCAGCTAATGATGTGGGCTATGTTAATAATAATATAAACTGGAGGGCGTTCTGGGGAAAGCCTGGTCTGATTGAGAGAGACGGCATTCATCCCACTTGGGACAAATGAGCCACTCTCATATCAAAAAATCTGACCGAGTCTATTATTGGTCACTAACCATGACAACCCAAGTTTGATATTAGCAATCAGAGGTGCAGTGCAATGCGCTCCTCTGTGCTTCCGTTGGAGCAGTCGCCCACTCATAGTCTAATAACCACGGTGTCTGTCCCCCGACTCAGATCGGTTAAATCAAAGGTAAATAAAAGAGGGGCTATACTTAACAACCTAATTGGAATTAAAACAACCACTGCAATGATAGAACAGAATAGGAAAATTAGATGTGGACTATTAAATATTAGATCTCTGTCTTCTAAAGCAATATTGATAAATGATTTGATATCAGATAATCAAATTGATCTTTTCTGTCTTACCAAAACCTGGCTGGGCCATGAAGAATATCTTCATCTAAATGAAGCCACTCCTCGCAGTCATAATAATACTCAAATTCCTAGAGGCTCAGCCCGAGGAGGGGGAGTTGCAGCCATATTTGACTCAAGCCTGTTAATTAATCCTAAACCTAAACTAAATTATGACTCGTTTGAAAGCTTTGTTCTTAATCTTCAACATCCAACACGGAAAACATTACAGCCAATTATATTCGTTGTTATTTACCGAGCTCCAGGTCTGTATTCTGAATTTTTATCTGAATTCTCTGAGTTTTTATCATTTGTAGTCCTTAAGTCAGACAAAGTACTTATTGTAGGTGATTTTAATATCCATGTGGACGTTGACAGCAATAGCCTTAGTACTGTGTTGATTATAAAAAAGTTCAAACCATGCTTAATGTTATGAAAACAATGTCCCCTTGGTTTAAATGTACATAATGTACTCTGCAGCCAGATCTAATCAAATAACTACACTAATCAACATCTGACATGCCTCACCCCAACCCAACCTTCTAAAAATTGATTAAGTCACGACTGTCAATTTGCATACTGGAGAAAGACTCATTGTCCTCACAGGAAAGGTAACTGTTGTCTTGGCATTTTGGGGAGCCACTCCCTGCTGGGCCAGACTGATTAGAACAAAGAAAATGCATATCTCTGTAAACTTGAATAGAATTGGCACTACCTTTGTCTGCCATGAGAGTAAACCTGAATTCAGAGGTGTGTCCTAAATCCTGGGAGAGATGTCATTTGAGGAACCACCCTCAGCTCCTTTAGGATAAATTTGGAAACTTCACAATGATTCAGGACTGTTTGAATGTGTCTCCCGAAGGGGAGGCATGTTTTTGCAGTCCACTGCTTGCAGTGTTTTATTGATGTATTGTTTTGTATTGTTTTGTCAAGTCACATGACTGTTTTTATGTGACTCCATCAGGGAGAAACGTAGATCAGTCCACTGTCAGCTGCAGTGTAACATTTGCTTTTTGTCGTCGTTTTCATCATGTTGTTTATTAAACCTTTTGCTTAACTTTCAATTCGACCCAAGCCTTTCTCCTTCGTCCTCAGGAATCAAACGATCACGTTGTGTGTGTTTTATATTTTCTAACAACTGCTTTCAAGTCATAATTAGATTCAACTGGTTTCAGTCAGAGTGTGTATAAGGCCACGCACTGTTTTAACCACACCCTCGACCTTGTGCTGGCATATGGCATTGAAATTGAGGATTTAATAATTTTTCCGCAGAACCCTGTATTATCAGGCCATTTTTTAATAACTTTCGAATTCTTACTACCCGACTATACGAAATTAGATAAAAGCTTCTACACTAGATGCCTATCTATGACAGTGCTATAGATACATTTAAGGAAGATATTCCAACAGCATTTAACTCAATGTCATGCCTTAAAATAACAGAGGACCTTTATGTTAACTTTAGTCCCCCCCAAATTGATAAATTTGTAGACGGTGCTACGGCCTGCCTACGGATGACTTTAGACTCTGTTGCTCCACTCAAAAAGAAGATGATGAAGCACCTTCGTATAACTCCCAAACTCGTAAATGTCGCGAAAACTTGAAAGTAAATGGCGTTCCACCAAACTGGAAGAATCTCGTTTAGATTGGCAAGACAGTCTGAAAACCTATAGGAAGGCCCTCAGAAATGCCAGATCAGACTATTACTCATCACTAATAGAAGAAAATAAGAACAACCCAAGGTTTCTTTTCAGCACTGTAGCCAGGCTGACAGAGAGTCACAGCTCTATTGAGCCATCTATTCCTATAACTTTGAGTAGTGACGACTTCATGAGGTTCTTTAATGATAAAATTAAAACAATTAGAGATAAAATGCATCACCTTTTTCCCTCAACTTCTAACGGTTTAAACGTAGGACTACTAGAAAGAACGACAAGACGTGACATATACTTAGACTGCTTTTATCCTATAGACCTTCAACAATTCATGTTAAAAGTCTCTTCAGCTAAGCCATCTACCTGCCTCTTAGACCTCATCCCAACGAGGCTACTTAAAGAAGCGTTACCCGTGGTTAACACTTCATTACTAGATATGATCAATATGTCATTATTAACAGGTTATGTACCACAGTCATTTAAAGTAGCTGTGATAAAACCTCATCTGAAAAAACCCACCCTCGATCCTGAAGTCTTAGCCAACTATAGACCTATATCTAACCTTCCCTTTCTCTCCAAGATCCTTGAGAAGGTAGTCGCTAATCAACTATGTGATTTTCTACATAGCAATAGTTTGAGGACTTCAGTCAGGATTTAGAAAGCATCATAGCACAGAGACGGCACTAGTGAAAACTAGAAAATTCCGGAAGACATTTTGACAGTGTGCCTACTACTTGGTGCACATCTGAATAACACTAGCTAAGTAGATACATAGGTCACACTGTCACTGAGAGAGAGAATACAATTGTTTAACAATAGCAATAGGGAATGGATGGATGGGCTTACAAGACACCACAATGCTTAAATTACTGATTATTTACATGGAGTCTGGTGGGTTTAGAATGCTTAAATTATTGATTATTTACATGGAGTCTGGTGGGTTCAGGATGCTTAAAGCACTGATTATTTGCATGGAGTCTGGTGGGTTTAGAATGCTTAAATTACTGATTATTTACATGGAGTCTGGTGGGTTCAGGATGCTTAAAGTACTGATTATTTACATGGAGTCTGGTGGGTTTAGGATGCTTAAATTACTGATTATTTACATGGAGTCTGGTGGGTTTACGATGCTAAAATGACTGCTTATTTACATGGAGTCTGGTGGGTTTAGCAACGATAGCTTGTTTTAACGGTGAAGTGTTAAGAGTCTTAACCCTTCAGAGATAGACCTTTTTAAAACCTATTTAAGACCTTTCTGTTTACCAGAAACAGCTATGAAGTAGCTAGCGCTTAACCCACCAGACTCCATTTCAAAAACAGTACTTTTAGCGTGTATAGAGCCAACATATTTTCACATGTAAATTGGTAAACTATGTGTTTA
>NC_050179.1:29945212-29972712 GCF_008315115.2 Sander lucioperca | reverse complement strand
TTACATGTATCACTGGGTTTGTTACGGAACAGTCTAGCCACATACCAGAAGGCTGTGAAGGTGGCAAAGATGCACCATCTCTCTTCCGTCATAGCTAGCAGTTGCCATGAACCTAGAGTGTTATTTAATACTATTAACTCTGTTGTAAATCCATGCACCTCTGCTCCGGCAGATGTTTCAATCAGTACATGTGAGAAATTTCTCTGTTATTTTATCAACAAAGTAGCATCTGTCAGGAAAAATGCCAGTGCTAATTTTAAAGTGTTTGTACCTGCTTCTCCTGCACACTCAGCTGTGTTTGAGGAATTTAAACCACTTTCACTGACGTTACTTAGTGAGGTTGTACAACACATGAAACCCACCAGTGGTCCCCTAGACATTGTTCCCGCCAGAATGGTGAAGGAGGTTTTTAATAGCACCATTGGGTCGAGTCTTCTTACTTTTTTAAATTCTTGTCTTAGTTTAGGTTCTGTCCCAGCTGCCTTTAAACATGCTGTGGTCAGGCCTCTACTTAAGAAGCCTAATCTTGACCCCACAGTGTTGTCAAATTTTAGACCAGTCTCTCATCTGCCTTTTCTTTCTAAGGTTTTGGAAAAAGTTGTTTTCATACAGTTACAAGCCTTTCTACAGCAGAACTCTGTGTTTGAAAAATTTCAATCTGGTTTCAGATCACGTCACAGTACTGAGTCTGCACTGTTGAGAGTACATAATGACATTGCCTTGTCTGTAGATGCTGGGAATCCTACTGTTTTAGTGCTCTTGGACCTCACAGCGGCTTTTGACACTGTGGACCATGCAGTCCTCCTCTCTCGCCTTGAGCATTGTGTAGGCATCAGAGGCTTGGCACTTGAATGGTTTAGCTCCTATTTGGCTAATAGGAGCTTTTCTATCAAGATTGGTGACCTCTTCTCGTCAGCTGCTCCTCTCTCTTGTGGGGTTCCCCAGGGCTCAATTCTTGGCCCCATTCTGTTTTCTTTATATATGCTGCCTTTAGGGGCTATTATAGGAAAGCATAACCTGTCATTTCATTGTTACGCAGATGATTTGCAAATCTATTTGCCTATTAAAGCAAATGACAGTGTCGCACTAAACTCCCTGCTTAGTTGTCTCACTGATATTAAGCTGTGGCTTTCAGAAAACTTTCTTAATTTGAATGAAGATAAAACGGAGTGTATTATTTTCAGTACTTCAGGCACGCAAAATGGTCCAGCTTTGAGTTTGGGAGCTCTAGCATCTTACACTAGGTCAGCTGTCAAAAATTTGGGGGTTACTTTTGATTGCAGCATGAGATTTGACAAGCAGACCAGTGATGTTGTTAGAATGAGCTTTTTCCAGCTTCGTCTCCTGGCTAAAGTTAAGCCTTTCCTCAACAGGCACGATCTAGAAAAGGCTATTCATGCCTTTATTAGTTCTAGGTTGGATTATTGTAATGCTCTTTACGTTGGTCTGAATCAGACCTCCATCTCACGTCTTCAACTTGTGCAAAATGCAGCTGCTCGCTTTTTAACAAACACATCTAGACGTGCACATATCACTCCTGTTCTCTACACCCTTCATTGGCTCCCTGTGCGTTTTAGAATCGATTTTAAGATTTTATTGTTTGCTTTCAAAGCCTTATATGGTCTGGCCCCCCGGAGTATTTGTCCGAAATTTTAACTTTGCGGGAGCACAACCGGTCATTGCGTTCTTCAAACCAGCGACTTTTAGAAGTGCCAAGGTCTAGATATAAACGGTGGGGTGACCAGGCTTTTGCAGTTGCTGCCCCAAGACTCTGGAACAAGTTACCCCCTGATATCCACACTATTACAGATGTAGCTCTTTTTAGGTCCAAACTTAAAACGTATCTGTTTAGTCTGGCTTTTAATACGTAGCAGTGGTGCAACAATTTCATTCTTCTGTTTCTCTGTAACTATTTCTGATTTTACATGTTCTTTCTTTATATTGTATGACATGTGTTTTTATTCTTGGTTTCGATGTTAAGCACTTTGGATACCTGCTGGTTGCTGTAAAGTGCTATATAAATAAAGTTTGATTGATTGATTGATTGATTGAAACAATGTTAGTCTGAGGTGTTTATAGTAATTTTTATATTGAGTAATAATGTTGGAGTTTGGCCATCAAACACTATGTTCTGCTTTACAATTAACAACAGTCCTGACATATACATGAAAACAATGGCATGATCTGGAAAATGGTAAGGTAATGAAATGGTGTGTGGATCTTTGTAAGATATCGTGAAACAGATCATTGGTCTCACTGTTTGAACAAGTAAGGTGCAGATAGGTGACCTGGTTACAAATACATTTTAATTTTATTCAATTATATTACTGTTTTGAGTAAAAAATGTTGTAGTAATTAACAACATAATTAGTATCTTCCAAATTGCGGTCATATCAACAGTACAAATAAAAACAAGTGTGATACGATGTTCATACAGAAATATTAATCACAATGTTTAAAAAAAGAAAATAGTTGGGTAAGCAGCATTAAAATATGATTGTTAAAATACATATTGTAAATACATATCAATACATACAAAATAAGAATATAGAGTTCTTAATATTTTCAGTATGCACATATATACAGTAGCATGGTAGGACCGTCATACCGGCAATGTCAAAAATGTGTGTCTATGCATGTCTAAGTGTGTAGGGATGACTATTGAATTGAATTTAGAATGACCTAAGTTATATTTTAATTAATTGAACATCATTGAAATGAGCTAAAATGAATTTAAAAGAAAATTAGAAATGTAAAAAAGATCCAACACCATGGGGACACATTGGCCAACCAGAAAGAAACTTACTGTTTCCAAAAACAGTTTCCAAAAACAAAGTACCAAAGAAAAAAACTTGCAAATTCCCTCTAACAGTCTGTAATTTATTTATTTATTTATTCGGGACAGTGCACATTAATGAACAATCTAACATTTCTGTACAGACTGTAAATGAGCCAGGTTATAGCATAAATGCTAATTTTCACCTGTAGTTCCGAGGCAGGAAAACATGGTAAAGATGGTAGCTGAGAAAAAACAGTGTGAAATATGTATTAATAACAAATTGGTTACTTGCAACACCAAAATCCATATCCCTAAACAGTAATTGTTTTCTACTACTTCTACATCTGTCATTTATCTGTTAGAAAACAGATCATGAGGGAAAGGAAAGGTTGATATGAAAATAAATAAACAATATTAATTGTGATTAAAAAAAAATGAGGCATGAAAATACATAAATAAAATAAAATTGTTGTCATACTGTTGACAGAAAGGCAGCCAGTGAGCCCAATGGGTCAATACTGTATGTTGCAATGATTTAGAATATAGTTTTTTTGTTTTTTAAATAAATAAAAAGAACATAGAAAAATACAATACAGCAATTCTTACAAAACTAAAATCCATAGTGCCTAAACAGTAATTATTTTTCTACAAGTTCTTTAAGGCAGGGCCCAAGGATGCCCCCTTCCTGATTTCGTATTTTTTTGCATGTTTGTCACACTTAAATGTTTCAGATCATCAAACAAATTTAAATATTAGTCAAAGTTAACACAAGTAAACACAAAATGCAGTTTTTAAATGAAGGTTGTTATTATTAAGGGAAAACAAAATCCAAACCTACATGGCCCTGTGTGAAAAAGTGATTGCGCCCTAAATCTAATAACTGTTTGGGCCACCCTTAGCAGCAACAACTGCAATCAGGCGTTTGCAATACCTTGCATTGAGTCTTTTACAGTGCTGTGGAGGAATTTTGGCCCACTCATCTTTGCAGAATTGTTGTCATTCAGCCACATTGGAGGGTTTTCGAGCATGAACTGCCTTTTAAGGTCATGCCACAGCATCACAATATGATTCAGGTCAGGACTTTGACTAGGCCACTCCAAAGTCTATGTTTTGTTTTTCTTCAGCTATTCAGAGGTGGACTTGTTGATGTGCTTTGGATCATTGTCCTGTTGCAGAACCCAAGTTCGCTTCAGCTTGAGGTCAAGAACATATGGCCGGACATTGTCCTTCAGGATTATTTGGTAGACAGCAGAATTCATGGTTCCATTTATCGCAGCAAGTCTTCTAGGTCCTGAAGCAGCAAAACAGGCCCAGACCATCACATTACTGTTGTTATTATGTTCTCTTTCTGAAATGTGGTTGTCTCGTCAGTCCACAGAGTATTTTCCCAAAAGTCTTGGGGATGATCAAGATGTTTTCTGGCAAAAATGAGACGAGCCTTAATGTTCTTTTTGCTCAGCAGTGGTTTTCGTCCCTGAACTCTCACATGCATGCAGGCCTCTTTGTTATGGTGGTCATGAACACTGACCTTAACTGAGGCCGGCAGTTTGGATGTTGTTGTGAGGTCTTTTGTGACCTCTTGGATGAGTCGTCACTGCACTTTTGGGGTAAATTTGGTCGGCTGGCCACTCCTGGGAAGTTATGTTTTAACAGTGCGGGGGGGCAAACACTTTTTCACACAGGGCCATGTAGGTTTGGATTTTTTCCTTAATAATAAAAACCTTTAATAACTGTATTTTGTGTTTACTTGTGTTATCTTTGTATTATAATTAAATTTGTTTGATGATCTGAAACATTTAGGTGTAACAAACATGCAAAAAAATAACAAATCAGGAAGGGGGCAAACACTTTTTCACACCACTGTATATTGTTCCCATCAGTAAGCCTATGTCCTATCAACTAAACTAACTGAAAATTAAATATATCAATTGTGATAACATCAAATGGGTCCATAATGTATGTTTCATTGGTTTACAATATTGTTAGGCCGGCTACACACTGGCTGCGTGGCGTGAGCGTGCCGCTTCTGTTGCGTTGGCGGCTGCATGGCGTTTTCTATGTCTTTACACATCAGAAACGTGTCTGACGTGGCGCTGCAGCTGCTAGTCTTGTCTGTATACTTGTATGTTTCCCATTGATTTACTGCACTCAAGCAGTAGTATATTTCATGAGAAACATAAATATATACCGACCTGATTACAGCAAAGACAACATCGGCAGTATTGATGGCGAAATAGGCTACAGAATATTTCGCTCTGTATTGACAGGTACAATATTTGAAAATCGATAATTATTTATTATTTCTTTAAATTACATTTATATCTGCATTTATGTCAAAACATAGAGACTTTCAAACATCAAAATGTCATTTATTAAATGTATTTGTGTCAAAATGACATATAAACATCTTTCCGTATTCTATTTTGCCTGGAAACACTTTCTGTTTCTAGCATGCACGCGTTTTCGCCGTGCCTGAGTCGTGCGTGTCACACAGACAGTGTGAAAGCTCTAATCTGTTAACATGGGAGCCAAAATAGGAACGGACACGCCATGCAGCCAGTGTGCAGCCGGCCGAAGCCCTACCATTAAAGGCTTTTTACATGGTGGTTAGACTGAGGCTAATATCCCATTTTTGGTTCAAGCTGCAGTCACCTTGTACTGACAATTGCTGTCATTTTAAACGTTATCACAACATTTAGCTCAGTTTACTGAAATCCCAAAAGAGGAGGGACAAAAGAGGGAAAACAGAAAGGTGACTTGAAAAATAAATAAAAATAAAATATATGAATTGTACTGAAACAGAAAAAAAGGATACAATATATAAATCACATTAGGTGGAGATAAATAATAAAAAAATAACTTAAATACTATTGGTGTCGTACTGTTTAGGCAGCCAGATGGGTCAGTACAGTATGTTTCAATGGTTTACATTGTTGTTCAACCCTACAAATAAAGGCTTTTTACATGGTTGTTAGACTGAAGGTTAAAAAACCCAAATAATGTCTCAAGCTGCAGTATCTGTACTGAAAATCATACCAACACACTCATTTTAAATGTGTTATCCAGACATTTAGCTCAGTGTACTGAACCTTTAAAATAATTCAGGGTTATCCTTGACTTTGAAGGAACATAGGGTTAGAGTCACTTGATTGTCTTCTGGTTAGGAGACAATCATAGGAACAGTAGTTCTTGACTAGTTCTTTTGACAATGCTTATTTAACCAAGTCATGTATTTTGGGCAATCTGAAGACAAAATGTTCAGCTTTGATTCTTAAATTTAAACACTGTCATAGCTTTTCAATAGGGTTTAGATTAGCCCAAGGCCGAGTTTACACATGTGAAAATTCTTTAACATGCCTACCAGCTCAAACCCCACACTAATAATTATAATTTTTGTAAAATATATTCCATGTCATCCTTTCCTTTTCCTTCTGTATGTATATATATATATATATATATATATATATATATATATATATATATATATATATATATATATATGTTGTGTCTTCCAAGAAAACAGATAATGAAGGAAAAAGAAAGGTGACGTGTAAAATAAATTAATAAAATATATTAATTGTGATGAAATACAAAATAAGCATACACTGTTCTAATTATACAATATATATAAATTATCAATGTACCAAAATAAATTGGTGTCTTAGAGTCAGTGTCCATGGGTCAGTAGCGTAAGTTGCTAATTGTTGAATCCGTCCATTGTTGGCACAAACCAAAACTCTTAACAGAGCATAGCTTTGCTATTGAGAACGAGGTAGCATGCTAGCGTTAGCATGCTAGCATTAGCGTTAGCATGCTAACGCTACGAGCTAATGGTTGCGGTTAGCCTGCTCGTTTTGGCTTGTGACACCACAAGCCGTGCCGATTTTGAACAGCTCACCCAGAGACTGTAGGCAGGACACATTCAGAAACCGTATCTCACTCTAAACAGCATGGATGGATTTTTTTCAAAGTTTGTATGTGTGTGGAGAGACACAAAATAACACCCCAAATCCCAGAAAAAGTGATTTTTTCATAATATGGGCGCTTTAAAGTCCTGATTGTCTCCACTGTGTGAAGTGGAGTGATCACAGCAGAGGCAGACCTGCAGCAAAAAGTTAATTTAAATGACAATGTACTGGTAGCTGTAACAACGGTGTTGCAAAATTGCTGCGTTATTACAAAATGAATACAGGAATAAAGACACAATTAAAGCAATATAGAAAGCACATATAAAATTAGAATCATTACCTTCGGTTGTGAAGACTCTTCAGCGCTGTTAGGTGGAAAGCAGGCAGTAGTGGTCCATTGTTTCAGTTTTTAGAACTAGAGAGAAGGTGAAGCAAAGGCAGGCAGGTGTTATCTCATCCTCTGCTTGGAAGAATGACTTGCTAGCACGAAGGTAAAAGTGTCCCTGTGTGGTCCAACAGTGATTGTCCATTGTTCGTCCATTGTTGATTGACAGTTAAGCTGCTGCTGCTAAAGCATCTGTTCTTGGTTGTTGTTGGTCTTCAGTTTGTTGTAGGTCAGCTGCAGGGTCATCAGCTGGAGGCCACCGTTCACAGATGTTTCGACCCCAAGACCAGTACATCTCCAGGCCCGCTGGCATGCTGGGGACGTCTCCCCGCCACCCCCTGCAGCTGCCTTCACATAATCTCTCTTGGAAAGACCAGCTGCTTCCTGAGGTCTGCCAACATCTGCCACGCTTTACCAGGTGCGAGCATGCTGCTCTTCTTCTGAGCAGGAGATTGGTGTGTACCACCAGGCTTTACAGGCTTTCCAAACCTTGCCAGGGCATGCTCTTCTGTTGCCGGCGAATGGTTTGCTGCCACCCTACAGCTCTCCAGGATCTTGGCCAGTTTTGTCAGGATTTGATCATGGCGCCACCTGAAACGTCCTTGGGTCAGTGCCACACTGCATCCCGACAAAGTGTGTCGGAGGCTTGCCTTGACGCTCCCGCATAGATGACAGCCCACTTTATCACCATATCACAGTGTGAGATTCCTAGGGCATGGAAGGATATCGTAGGTCACCCTCAACAGGAAGCTGAGCCTGGATAGAGGAGTTCTCCAGATGTCTACCCTGGTGATACGCCTGTTGATGGTAGCATCCCATCTTGTCCAGGCTCCTTGCGTGCCCTGGGATATTGCCTTCAAGTGGAAGCGCTCCTGCTCCAGTCTGGTGATTTCGTCCACCACCATCGTCTCCTGCTGTCTCATGGTGGCTTTAGACCAGAATTGCTGCGCTGCTCCCCAGCCCAGCCCAGCACGACTGGTCTGGACAGTTGTGCTTGGCTGGGTGAAGTTGTGATGAAGGAGGTGAGGCCAAAGCTGGCGGTGTCCTCACAGAGGACACAGGAGAACTGTGTCTCTCGTCCAGGGGAAAGTACACAGCTGCTGAATGTTGTCACATACCCGGCCGTCGCCGGCAACAGGAGCTATGCCGCGATGATTAGGAGGGCCGCCGCGGTGAGCATGGAAGCCTAGGGCGTGGGCCCGGGTGGAGCCGCTGCGGGTGCAGATGTTGGTGGTAGTAGCAAATATTCAAACGAGAACTTTGAAGGCCAAAGGCGGGTTCAGATCCAGTGGAGCTTTATTCCCCACTAACTCACAGAGAGAGAGAGGCCCCACTGGATCACACAGGGGCCGTCACAATGTTTAGGGCTGTTCTTGGGATGTACAGCCCAAGATATGTTGTAAATACAGTGGTATGCATAAGTTTAGACACCCATGCTAAAGTTGACTAAAAATAGGAATAAAAAAATCATCTTTTGGAAATTGATCTTAATGCCTTAATTATAACAATGAGGAAAAATCCGACCTTTTAAGGACACCAATTTTCTTTGTGAATGAAGAATGTATCGTAAATAAATAAATGTTCTTCCTTACAATACAGGGGGCATAAGTATACACACCCCTATGTTAAATTCCCATAGAGGCAGGCAGATTTTTATTTTTAAAGGCCAGTTATTTCATGGATCCAGGATACTATGCATCCTGATAAAGTTACCTTGACCTTTGGAATTAAAGTAGCCCCACATCATCACATACCATTCACCATACCTAGAGATTGACATGGTTTTATTTCAGTTAGCCTAATAGCTGGTTTGATTTGCATTGATATGGATCTTATCTTCAGTTAGCTATTAGGCTAACTGAAATAAAACCATGCCAATCGTGAGATATGGTGAAGGGCATGTGATGATGTGGGGCTATTTTAATTCCAAAGGCCAAGGGAACTTTATTAGGATGCATAGTATCCTGGATCCATGAAATAACTGGCCTTTAAAAATAAAAATCTGCCTGCCTCTATGGGAATTTAACACAGTGGTGTCTATACTTATGCCACCTGTATTTTAAGGAAGAAAATTCAGTTATTTATGATATTCATTCACAAAGAAAATTGGTGTCCTTAAAGGCTGGATTTTTTCTAATTTCTTTAAATTAAGGCATTAAGATAAATTTCCAAAAGATTATTTTTTTACTCCTCTTTTTAGTCAACTTTAGCATGGGTGTCTAAACTTATGCATACCACTGTATATCTCATAATAATATGGTTACCTGAAATAATTATGACCAATCACATTATCCAATACTGCCAAAATATAAGATTACCAAACACAATGTCTTTCAGCTTACTAAATTAAGTACATCAATATGTTGTGTGACAGCAAAATTGGGTTTCCTTTACATAGCAAGAGAAACAGAGACCAACAACAATGAGGTATCCTGAAAAAACACAACATAATGCGTGTGGATTTTTGTTTTACCTGCCAACTGTGCAGGAGAGATTAACATCTGGTACAGCAATAATTTAGTCTTTTAAATCAAACTGTTATTAATACATGTTTCACCCACTCACTTTGGGTATAGGTACAGACCTTTTTTTCTTTGTCTTTTTCTTTATCTGTTAAACCCAACTACCATCTTTATGGACTGTTAGAGGACATGACACAGTATACAGGATTATGATAACTATAATATGTTCTCATCACACCAGAGTGGAGACAGTGCTGCGGTTTAGAGATGAAAATGAGGTCCAGAAGTGTGTTCTTATCTGTGGTGGCAGCAGTGATGACTTGAACATATCCCCGGGACTGAAACAGCTCAAGGATTGGCTTACTTGCGTTGGATAAGTGATTCTCGTTGAAATCCCCACAGACAATGATAGGGTGGCAATCCATGACCTCCAATGAGTCCAACAGGCTTCCCAGGTTTGACAGAAACGATGTCACACTGTAGTCCGGAGGTCTGTACACAGCTGCAATCAAAGCACTCACTGGGGCTTCAACCTTCAGAGCCAAAAACTCAAGGTCAGTGACATTATGTATGTACTGTTTTTCACGTACTTGAATGTGCTCTTTCACATAAACTGCAACACCACCACCACGTTTGTTGGCCATCTGTGGAACATTTGTGTAGGACAGGTGTCTGTTGCGTTTGAACATAGTGTAGCCCTCTAAATGGAGACTGTCTGCAACAAAGGAGCCTTGTAGGTGAGTTTCTGTGAGACACAAAACATCTGCTAGACACAGTTCATGGTGGCTCTTGATGTCATTCACGTGGCATGGCAAACCTTCTGTGTTATGGTGAACAATGGTCAGAGTGTCATGTCCGTTCACAGCCTGTGTGATTTTGAGGAGAGGCATCATGTCATCCAAATTGACTTGTCTCATGGTCCGTAGGGCTGCAGTGATTTGTGAGTTGGCATATACTTTACTCTTACTTATCCAGAATGTGCAGTCCACTGAGAGAGGTCACTCTGCTGACAGCTACATAAGCCATGCCAGGTTCAAAAATGTGTTTCAGTGACACTACAGCTGATGTGCTTGTCATACCTTGAACCTTATGAATTGTACAAGCAAAGGCCAGTTTAACAGGAAACTGTCTGCGTACCACTCCTTTCTGTTTCATTTTCTCCTCTGCTCTGTCGATGTACACTAGATTGTCTGGTCCTCCTGGTGCTCTGTTACGATAATTCCTTCCAGCTGTTTCATCATCCATCTTGAGCCCGAGCATAGTGACATGTGCGACACCATTTTGTTCAGAGGATATTACGCTGACTAGCGTAGAGAAAGATCCATTCACCAATCCTTGAGACACATCTATGTTTCTGGTCAGCATGACTCTAACACCTTCAGCTACGTTTAGCGTATCTGGTAACTCATTTCTGTTTCCTTTAAATGGTTTGGCTTGTCGTGCCATTCTGCCCGTCTGTGGATCCTTTTTGTAGTCGTCCGCATCAATCTCGGTGATGTGAGAATGGAGCAGAGCTAACATTGCAGAGTTGTGTGCATGAACTTGTTTATTAGTTGCAAAAATGTGTAGCACATCAGTTGGACACAGTTCTGGTTCGGTGACGGCCTGTGACAACAAAGCTCTGTCTGGCTCGGACAACTCCTCTGACTTTTCTTTCACACGGATCCTGTTCAACATCTCTGCAAAGGCAACATCATCCTTCTGACGCATAATCTCAGTCAGAGTGATAATCTGAAAGTGTTCCTGCCACAGGTCAATCTCACATGGGTCATACACACACAGGGGCTTGGACTGTCGCACTGGTGGAAGCTGAAAAAAATCTCCAACAGCTATTACCGACATTCCTCCGAATGGTCTCTGACTGCCCTTGATCTGTTTGAGTCTCGCATCAACATAGGCAAAAAGGGGCTTTGAAACCATGGACACTTCATCAATGATGAGGATTTCAGCATTTAAAAGTTCAGATCAGACTTCATCCAAATTGTTACCAAGGCCTTGAAATGGAGGTTTTAGGCTTCTCGGCAGTTTGAGTAATGAGTGCAGTGTAGTGCCTGATATGTTGAAGGCTGCAGTTCCAGTGAATGCGGTCAACAGGACAGTTGGGTTTGATATGTCGGCCTCCTCAGCGCGTCTCAGCAGTTTGCACAGTATCTTAGATGCCTCAGAGTAGATGCATTTGATTAAATGTGACTTTCCTGTTCCAGCACCACCATTGATGTAAAAGAACTGGTCTGAATTTAGGCCACAGATTCGCTTTACACACCACGTTCTTACTGCATAGAACACACAGGCTTGTCTCAACCTGGTACAACCTGGTAGTTGCACACATCCATTACTGTAAAACGACTCATATGTGGGGTAATACGATCTTTTCAGTTCCTGCTCTGATCGGTAGGGAATGTACAGTTTCAGTAACGTGCCGTAAAACTTCTCAGGATATTTTTCCTTGGATGCGCGGTAAAACCTGATGATAGCAGGCTTATCGTCTTTCCGCCTTTGCACAAATCCCATCTCATTCAGGAGGGGCAAAACATTTTTACCTTTCGTCTGTTTGCCATAGACAATTCTGCAAGTAGCTGCAAAATCAGCCAAACACATCTCCTCAAACTCCAGTGTTTCAGGTCTGGCTTTGTACTTGTCAGTCAAAGACATCATCCACACATCTGAACATTCAGGTGTTGTGTTTTCCAGGGACGAGAGGGGACGACTCATTTTCACTGCGTTATCATCTGTCGGTATGAATACGACACCACGTGAACACTTCTTCATGTTAATTCCACATGCACGACTCACACATTACTGAGCGCTGACCTCTCTTTTTTTGGAATATGCCTGCATTATTTCCCTTATTTCATCACATTCATTGACGTTGTCTCTGTTGGAGTTTTCGATGACTGTTTTGAGGTACTCAGAGAGTCCAGATTCTTTTTTGGTAATGTAGCTGGTCAGATATATGATGCACGAATATGCGTTGAGAATATAACTGACATCAATATTGGCATTCCAGACTTCAAGTAGATGTGGATTATATCCATTTACCCAGCAGTCCTTGGGGTCACGCTTCAGAATGACTGCACTGGATTTATTCACCATGTTAAGGCATTGTTCGTACTCACTGTATGTCAGATTGCATTGAGCTAGGAGCTGCTGCAAACTCAGAGAGGCCGTTTCAGGTTCATTCAAAAGCAAGTTAAGTGGTTGAAGTTTTTGCTTTGCTTTTTCCACTTCCACTGGATCGATGCACTCACCAGGTCTCGTTATCACTGTGTTTCTGACAGGTGGTTTAGGAAAACCGAATCTGCATCCCGAGTTGAGACTTTTGAAACATGTCCTTGAATGATTTTTGCTGTGTCTGCACTTCTGTGACTTTTTTGTACAGATCAGGTTGTGAATGTGGGTCTGGCAGCTGAGCTGTGATGTATTTGGACACAAAATCTAACACAGTCTGATCGTCATCTTCGTCAAAAACAGGAGCACCATCAACCCATATGAGACAGTGTATGTGCGGACTTCCGCGATGCTGAAACTCAACTCGGTAAAAGAAGTCAACGACTCTGCCTAGGGGCTCTGCAGGAGATAAGAGCAAATCCCTGAATAATGCCTCAACACGCTTATCAAACATGCGCATTGCTGTCACAGGATTGCTTCGCAAGTATGTCACACTTAGCTGACCAGTCAAGCCCTTCAAAATCGACATCTTCACCTTGCTGCCTTTTTATTGCCTCGATAACCTCAGGCCATTGCATTTCAGCTGCAGAAAACGTACAGAAGAATGTAGGAGTTCCCAACTGATCATGGCAAAAAGATCTCTTGTAGTTTTCTCCCAATAGGCTGGAGTTCCCCTTAAAGGTTGCATCTTTGTTTCGCACCAGTCTCTCCACCTCACGTTTATCTTGCAACATTCCCGAGGTAATATTTCTTCCATCCCTCGTAAATGGTTTTCCTTTCCTTAGCTGTATTGTCATGCTCGATGTTGCCAAATGCTTTCTGTCACAAACTGTGCAAAGAACAAGAAGTTTGTGTCTCTGGCGAAACGATCATCAACACCAAAAAGCCTTGCTTTTAAATACTTACTGGGTGTTAATTTAAGAGATCTCTCTTCATCCAGTGTGTTTTGACCAGTCGGAAACTGTACAGGGAAAGCCATGGCCTCCAGTTTAGGTGTTTTGAAAAAGCTGACAGGATTATTTCTTTCAGCAGGCGCAACAGAATAGATTCCTTCGCTGAAACATAAAATCTCCTCTGCCACGTCACACGGCTGAAGGCATGATTCCAGAGCGAAACCACTGTTTGGCATGTCACCGTCCTGTGCGTCATCATCTCTCTGCTCTTTTGGTTGTTCACCATCACATGACAACATGTCTATATCCTGTTCATTTTCAGGCTCATTTTTTGCCTCACGCAGAGCATTACTCTCACACCTGTCAATTTCCATTAAATCAGTTTCATCATAATCATCTTCCTTCATTGTAGCATCCACATCATCATCTTCATCATCCTCATCATCCTCATCAGGAAGTGTTGGATCACATAACTCATCTCTGATCGTTATGTCCTCATACTGTGGATGGATCTCTTTGAGTTTATGCAAAGCCTGAATGAGCTTTGACCAATTAACTGTCTGAAAAAGTTGGTGGCCCTTATAACACAATCGTCTCTTCAGTTTTACTCTCATCACCTGAGACTCACTTCTCAGTCTGGGTAAAGCTTCAATCGTTTCCTGCACCTCAGACGGGACACACACAACATTTCCTCTTATTAGTCTCTGGCGGCCTTTAGGAAGAGGAATAATCTTGGCAAATGCTATACATGTGGATGCGAGATTCCTTTCCAATATGTTGAGATCTGACAGTTCAGGTGGAATGTCAGCAAGCATTAAGTTGTTGGCTACAGCGAGAGCTGGCATAGCTCCATCTTTAAGATGATCATGACAGGTGTAACAAATCCACTCACTTCTTCTCTCATCAGGCACCTTGCAGTGTTCACAGCCTTCATCGCAAACATGCACATACTTCCCTGTCAAGCACGCTGAAACTATATGTGGATTTTTGACATAATTTGACCTTGTGCAGGGGATGACTTGGTTTGGAAACGAGGCTTTATGGCAGACAGTGCAGACATAGGTGGGACCTTCCTTTATATTAGATCTGAAAAGAGATATGGCCTCTTTGATTAAAGAGTTGTTATTTTCTCTGTCACTCTCACATGTTTGTTGATTTATCAATCTGTATTTCTTTTTTATTTTATTTGCACATCTCATTTTAAACAGACTTCTAAACGGAAGGTTGTTCTTAAATCGGTCTCGCATTCTTTGTCTCATTAGTTGTCTGTGTCTATCTCTGAAAGCTTTGTCATTTGCATAACGCTGATTCATATAAGATCGCATAAAAGATCGCTGCTTCACTCTGAAGTCAACATCGTTTCTGTAAAACGTTGTCATTCTTTGTCTTTCTTATTCTAAACTCAGGGTTTTCTCTGTATGAACTGTTTATTCTTTCTCTTTGTTTCATTCGAAACTCGGGGTTTTGTCGGTATCGGGTCGTTAAATATATTTGTTTTTTTTTGTATTTCAGGATTGTTTTGATAGCGGTAGTTAGCAGACTGACTTTTTCTTTGTTTGACTGTTTCATCAGAATATTTACTGCTTGAGTAACATTTTTTCTTTGCTTTATATGTTTCATTTGAAGCATACATTTTCCTTTCTTTCCTTTTCTGATTCTCCTTTCTTTGCGATACCTTTTCAGAGAGCAATAGTGTCCTCTTAATTTTTCTCCTTTGCTGTTTATTAAGTTTTTTCAGTTTACGCGAGACGTCATCACTGGCCACAGTATTTATCAATGGAGCTCTCAAGTTTGACTTACTCTCAGTTGCAGAATTCACACTGAATTTAGATGATAATTCTGGTTCACTTTGGATATCATCAGGAAAAATGACATGAACCTCTTTATGTTTCACAGAAGATACAGACGTGATGTTAGTGGACACTCCCTGTAATATGTTATCAGAGACATCTGTTGCATCAGTGTTTACCTTTGAAATAGTTGAGTTTGAATCATTCAGCGCAGCATCGTGTGATGCGACACAGTTCGAAATGATCTGGCTGGATATTTCTGGTTCAGTTTCCATAGGAGTGAATACTTCATGTACAGATTTGTCACCGATGTGTGCACTCAGGCTTGTCTCCTTTTGAAGAGCAGTTGATATAGCAGCAGTGTCAGTTGTAGGCTGACTGTCTCTGTCTGAGTTAGCAGTATTCAGGATGGCAGTGTTCACATTGTAAAACTCCACAGGCTTCAACTCATAGTTACAGGAGGGCTGTGTTCCCAACATTCTGTGATACTTCAGAAGGCGATCAATCATATCACTAAGATGTGTGAATGTCAGCATGACAGCAGTACCAGGAGTGTGAGAACCAGGGTGGAGGGGCAAACCTTTGGCTGTTCTGGAGTGTGGATCAAAGAAACCATATCTGCCGGACATTGTTCTGAATACGGCGATGCATAATGCACTCATCAGGAGCAATCCATACTGGACATCAGAAAGCAAGCAGCTGAGTCCGGCCTCTAGGTCCAGAAAACTGTCTACCGCTCCAGGTAACGGTTCTCCTAATGTGCCATATCTAGAAAGTTGTTCCATGTCCACATAATGTGTATGCGTGCGTGCAGGTACTTCATGAGGGAGCTCGTCAGTATTCAGATAGATGTGATTAACTCTTTTTCTGACCTCTTTATACATTGCATTACCTTTATCCAAAACAAGGTCAAGATCTGCTCTGGTGATGTTGTCAGGGTTTTGGTATTTTGTGGTGTGTATTATTTTTGTAGTCGGTTTCTGTTCTGTATTGTGCTTGTTTCCTGTTTTATTTTGTAGTCTGTCTTGTCTCCCTTGTCTTGTCTAGCTTTCTTCCTGTCTTTGTTTGTTTCCCGCCTTTTTTTTTATTTGTTCCACCTGTTGTGTCACCTGCCTCTCGTTCCCTCGTTACCTTGTGTATTTAGCCTCTCTGTTTTACCTTGTCTCTCGTTGGATCATTGTTTGTGTCTGGTTTTGTTCCTGTCAGCATGTCGTAGCCTGTTCTGTTGTTTTCTGCCTGCTCCATTTTTGGACCGCCTTTGGTTTGCTCCTGTTTTTGTGTTTAATAAATCCTCGTGCTCATTACTCCTTCGCCTGCTCTCTGCATTTGGGTCCACCATCCTCGCTAACCATGACAGATGTTTTGATTCTCGTGAAGGAATGCCAGAAATGTAAGTGAGTTGCAGGTACACTGCTGATTTCTGTTGTTACCATATTTAACAGAAGCCTGGCTACGGGATGCACGGACGTGTCTTACAGAAGGCTGACCTGCCGGATTTACATGGTCTGCATGAGAAGGGCCTGCTTCACACTGAGGATGTCCACTCTTTACATTAGCATAAGATGCCTGTGGTGATACGACACTTTGACCTCTGTGGTTTACCTGGTTAGCTTCAGGAGAAACTGCCACGCATCTTTTATTTACCATATCAGCATAAGATACCTGTGGTACACCTGGTTCATCACTTTGACCTCTGAGCTTTACCAGGGTCACAATAGAAGGCCTTGCTTCACCATCGCTGTGACATCCTCTCTCATCAGCAGAAACCTTTGGTGCGACGCTCTGACTTCCCTGTGTCACACTTTCATCATCACGAGACGCTGCAGCCATCGTCACCTCTCCACAGCTCTGAGGACCAACACATTCTACCTGTTCACCTGTTGTACCCTGAATCTCCTTTGACCTCTGCTGGCGCAGACTTTGAGCTTGTGACCGCTTACTCTTCCTCGGCATTGTTATGATCCAAAACCACAAGTCTTGTTTTATTTTTATTGTAGACAATCAAGATAATAAACACAATATGAATCGAAATATATTAATATTAACTTAAGAAAGTAGATTAAAGCAGTATCTGCTCTTAGTAATGGTGATTTAGATCTCAAAAATATTCTATTTGTTCATTTTAAAGCAAAACAGTAAGTGGTCAAATAAATGTTTTCCCACAAAATCTTTTCAAGTCTGTAAAGATATTATAGATATTTAGAAGTAAAACTAAAGTTGACGTATCACACAAATTATATATGGATATACTGTATTTCAGACGTACTTAAGTTTCTATATCTTCAGCAAATTGAAAACCAATAGGACAGGAATAGGGTTTATTTAGTATTTTAAGGCACTATCAAGAAATCTGTACGGATGTTCAAATGCTGTGCTTTTCTAAGAATAACTTTGGTATTTGTATATTTATGGTTTTGTAAATGCCAGATTAATTTTTTTCAACCTTAATATATTCAAAGATTTATTTTAATATATGTAAAGAATACAGTTACTCCTTACAGTTGGTTTATTTATTTCACTTTACAAAGGTTTAACCAACAATAAAGCATGTACAAAAGGTGTTGATGCCAACAACGTGGGTGGATCTATAGACGAGGTACAAATATGTGAATGAGACAAATAACACAATGTATGTAGTGTAATTACTTTTACACTTGTACAAACAAAAATTGATTATGTGTACTCTGGTGTGAAGATATTTGCAGTCAGAACAAACCTTTTGGTACAGAGCTCCACAGCAACACGGTCCAGGAAAAACTAGTTTTTTTCAATTTATTGTTATATACATTAACAAGAGACAGTTTTTTTCAATGATACACTTTATAACAGCAACTTATATATTTGGAAATGTACCAGATTTAATTTTGAATTAGTTTTTACAGTCCAATGTTTGTGATAAAAAGCTCAACAAAATGTGTGTTATGTATGTGTTTCCAGTCTTTTCAATTAATTTAAATTTAATGAACAAACTAAAAAATACTTTACTGTTACCAAATAGAATACTGATACAATATGGACAATTCAAAAATACAATAATAAGGTTTTTGCCAATTGAAAAGGCCAAATCAAATGTGTGTGAGAGAGAGACGGGAGAGGTAGAAAAAGTGTGAGCAGAGAAACTCACAGAACCATAAAACAGAATGATCAGGTTCCAATCAACCCATGAATCCAAAACAGATACCAGTAATCTGTTAATATCAGGTTCCAAAAGACAAGTTTCAAATATATCGTTCCAAAAAAAGAGGTTTCTTGCAAGAATGCAAGGAGATAGAGCGGGATAGAATTAGAGGGATAGAATGATAGAATTTCCAAAATTTAGATAGATATATTAGATATGACAGGAGAGATAGAAAACCTCAAAATTAGATAGATGTATTAGATTTGACAGGAGAGATAGAACGTCTTATATTAAGGGATGAGTGGGTAGAGTGATAGGAGAGAGGTGAATGATCTCATAGATAGATGGAGAGGGAGAGGAGCTGGAGGCCAGCGGACCTGTAACACAAAATGGAAACATTGCATTAGACATACAAAACAGAAAAAAACATGGGTTAGGGTTAGTGAATATTTTTTTACCATCAAGGAAGGAACAGATTATTGGTATGATTTAGCTAAGAGGGACTTTAGTAGTGTCATTGTTTCACTAGGACTTTAGTAGGTGTCTCTAGGAAATCTCTGTATTCATTGACTTCTGTGTTCAATCACATAATGTTGCCTAATTTTTGCGTGTGTGAAGTATACTGTGGAGGGCCCAAGCATTCACTAACACAGATGGTGAAATACTAACTACAAGTATGTAGAGTGCACAAGCAGTTGTGTACAGTAATGTTAGACATTAGTAGTATTTACTGCCGAACAAAGTGTCAAGGCAACACATGTCATAGCAACGACATCATTCATGTGTGTGAACATACTGTCGAGTTGCCACGGGGGTAACCAACACTGATGGTCCAGCAGCAATGTAGAGAGGAGGCAGACAAAAACATTGGGGGGAGAGAGGAGAGGATTTTCAGTTTCATTTTATAAGACAAGATATACACAACAGTAATTTATTTTATTATCAAGATTTTTTAGATCACTGTAATATTAAATTCATACGTAATACATATGTCCAGTGGTGGAAGAACTATTTAGATAATTCGCTTAAGTAAAATACCACAGTGTGTAAATACTCCACTACAAGTACAACTACAAACCCTACAAACGTTGGGTAGCTTCATCTACAGCAATGCATCATGTTCTATAAGATCATCATCTGTATGGTGAGGGATAGAGCAAGACATATCCAGTTTTACTTTAGAAAACCAAACTCATAGCTTATTTTAAAAGGTCCCATGGCATGAAAATGTCACTTTATGAGGTTTTTTTTAACATTAATATGCATTCCCCCAGCCTGCCTATGGTCCCCCAGTGGCTAGAAATCGTGGCCTATATAAAAGCACCCAAAGAGCACCATGTCATGGTACCTTTAATGAGTAGGCTACTTTTCAGGCTGGACAACATATTAACTTATTCAATATCAAAGTGTCCTTCGTGATTCATATTTAAAAAGTGTGTGTGTGCGTGCGTGTCTGTCTCTGTGTGTGTGGGTCTGTGTCTGTGTGTGTGTGTTTCATATTCTATGTTTCTGGTTTAATGATTACTGCTGCTGCATTAATGTGATTGTTGCATTTTACTGATAATTGTGCTAATTTTAACTCCTATATACTGCTAGGTAGCTTAATCTACAGCAATGCATCATGTTCTATCAGATCATCATCTCTATGGTGAGGGATAGAGCAAGACATATCCAGTTTTACTTTAGAAAACCAAACTCACAGTTTAAATGAGTACTTTTCAGGCTGGACAACTTATTCATTATCAAAGTGTCCTTCGTGATTCATATTTAAAAATGGTAGAATGTATATTGTGGTAATACTTCTTTTTAAGGACGCAATTTATTTCCCTTTAATATGATACAAAACTCTTAAGACTTAATCAATGTGCCATAGTTCTGTGCAGTGTGCAGTCTGCTTTTAATAGCCACAGTACACTGAATTAATCATCACCTGGTGTAAATCATATGTAAATGGCTTTTTTCTAAACAAAACTTAAACGTGTACAGATGCTAAATAATGATCTACAGTCGAGTTATGTGATCTATTATCAATTTCAGTTATAGTATACTATACTTACCAATCAAAAGCGCACAGCACTATCAATGTTCTGTTGAGAAAACAAGTGACAAACTGTGAGTTAGTGGGTTCAAGGTTACAGTGTACAGAGACAAAAAAAACTCAGTAAATGGTAAAATGCTGCTATAACAGCAAGTCTGACTGTGAGGCAGAGCAGCCATTTCATTTTTATTTTATTTTTTATGACTACACACAATGCCACACTGTCAGTTACAAGCTAAACAGTTTAAAGATTAGGTTCATTGACAAAAAGCAGATTTAAGAGGACTGCTAACATTAGCTAAGTGCTAATCTTGTGCACTTATGCTTGCTCTAAAGAGTTAGCCGGAGATTTTTATTAACAGTATTATAACTTACTATTAACACTTAGCATCAACTGTCATCACTCTCATAGAGCACCTTACCATACATCCCTTTGTATGTGTAATTTTTTTTTATTCAATATGTAGTATCTTTTCGTTTATTGTCCATATTATTCATGTGGAATGTCTTTTTATCATCCTGTTTATTATGTATGTATGTTGTGTGTGATGTCTTTAGGCTACAGGGACCTTGAATTGAACCTACCTACCTACCTATCACTAAGTGGGGTCTAGCTAACAGTGTGATAGAGCAACATTAGCATCATTGTTGTCTTGATATTACATTTTCCAGCAAGAACACAGTTTGTTTGCTTTTCCATTGACAATAGCTAAACAACTAACAAGTTGTTTTATATCAGTTAACAAAGCTAATATTAGCTAAAGATAGCTACCAATAATTGTATCAACGCTGCTATCATTAGCTAATATTAGCGCCAATGCTAACGCTACCTTAGCTAATATTAGCTAAAAGATACCAAGCTGCTATCATTAGCTAGTGTTACCGTTAGCGTTAGCATCAGCCTAATATTAGCTAACGATAGCTAAGTGTAATTTACCAAGCTGTAACGTTACAGTCAAACATTTCGCTCTTAATTCATGTTTGTATTCTGTATGAAGTGTAAACCAATGCCAGCCTTTTTTAAAACACCAAACCTGTATTTCTACCGTTCAAAAACGTTATTAGATAGCAGACTGGATACTGCTACTTACCACAGAAGAGTCTAGAACACAATGGCGACGCTGTGCTGAGGAGTGCGAAGCTGCGCAGATTTCATTGAGGCGTTCAGGGAAAGTCAGAGATTCTGGAGCCATACGCAAAAAATTAGCTAAGTCAAATTACGTGTGTGTGTGTGTGTGTGTGTGTCTCTCTGTCTGTGTGTGTCTTTGTGTGTGTGTGTGTGTGTGTTTGTCTGTGTGTGTGTGTGTGTGTGTGTGTGTGTTCCCGCAACTGATACTGATTCGCTTGGAAAGCCTTTGAAGTCACCTGTTGCTATGCTAGGTTTATTTTTAGATACACGTGCACACACACACACACACACACACACACACACACACACACACACTCACTACTAAGCAGGGCAGATAGATGGCCTATTTTGTCTCTTTGAGACACATTCTCATTCTCAAAAGAGACCTTTTGAGGTATGTGTGCTGAATAGCTAAAATGCTAACACTAAACTGGATTAATAGTTGAAGTAGTGAGAATAGTTGGTAAAGTATGAATGGTCATGAAATTCATTAAAAAGTTGAATAACACCACTAATGTATAAAAGATGTGGAATATATATATATTTTTTAAAGCTGACGATAAACTGAATTGTTGGCTTGAAAAGTTCAACAATGCCAAACGATGTAGAACATTGAGGGGTCTGAATTTATTTTATTTATTTTATAATTGAAATTACGAATAAGTATAAAGAGTGAAAGAAAATAGGAAGAGAGAAAAAGAGAAGAAAAGAGAAAAAGAGGAAGAAAAGACAGACAATATATAATAATTTTCATGTCTGGGGAAAAGCACTGTGTCATGCTATAAATATTTTCACATTACATGTCACTTAGCTGACACTTTTATCCAGAGCGACTTCCAGTTGCTATATGTCAGAGGTAAAACACATCTGAAACAACTATGCCTTAAGTATCTTGCTCAAGAACACGTTGGTTAATGCTTTACAGTGAGATTCAAACCTGGTTCTCCCACACCAAAGTCACATGTCACATCCACTGACCCATCACTACCTGGTTGTGGAAAGTGTTCCTTCAGCTCTAATAAAGCTAATCACCACACCTGCTGCCATTGTCATACAGTGACATATGTCACTTGTGGCACGCTGCAGCTATTCAGAGAAAGATTTTTTTGAAAAAGTGGAAATCGTTTTAATAAGTATGGATTTCATTAAAAAGTTCAAAGCTTATGCTAAACTGAACTGTTGGCTTTAAAATTTGAATAATGACAAAAGATGTAGAACATTGTGAGGTCTGAGTATATCTTCTAACTGATAATGACTCACAAATACAGAAATATGAAACAAATTGTATGAAAAATCTTAAAGCTCAAATGCACTGCACTGCTGAAATATCAGGAAAATTGTCAGAGTTGGAAGCTAAACTGCATTACCTAAATGAGTGAAGAGCTGAAATACATTGTTAGAAAAGCTTGAAGCTGAAATACTGTCAAAGATAAAACAATAAAACGTGAATAGCTGAATTGCTAAAGCTAAACTGGTTGAATAGCTTAAAACTGTAAGAATAAGTTGAAGTAGTGAGAATAGTTGAAAAAGGGAAATAACATCTTGGTCAGTTACACACTCAGAGATGAACCACACTGGGATTTGAATCCGGGGTCTCACACACCAAAGGCATATGCTATATCCACTACACTATCATCTGTATAGCTGACTGAGGTTCCTTCGGGAAAGGGGAAATTGTAAGGATTGGAAAAGATGTAGAACATTGTGAGGTCTGAGTATATTTTCTAACTGATAATGACTCACAAATGCAGAAATGTCTGAAAAGGCTGAAAGACTGCTGATGCTGTCTGTGAAAGTGTTGTCATGGTGACGAGTGTTTATAAACATCCTTTGATCAGTTAACGACCGTGTCACCTGCTGTTAAACTGCACCACACCTGCTAATGCTAATGAGTGAGAGACAGTGTGAGAGAACCCTTCAAACAAGCCTTAATAAATCCACAACAGTACATGCTATCGAAACAACGACTTCACCGTTAGAGACACACGACCTTTGTGAACGTATTCATGTAAAATTTATGTTGATAAACTTAAAAATGTGGGCATATCAGCGATTTAAAAAAGTGGTTCGCTCTGCATTTCGCTGGGAGATGTGGAGGACGTTTAACATAGCAGCAAATGGAAGGAGATGTGGAACTCTTGTCGTTTGGAAGCTCATCGAGCCAAAAGTATAAGGCGTATCGCATAACTGAGCACATTGGCTGAAACTAGACAAAACTACCTACGTTTTGATGTATAAATTGTGTATGACAAGTAGATATTGTGGGCGTGAGAGCAATTTATAGAGAGGGGACAAAGATATTTTTTTTAAGGTGCTGCACTCTAGCGATGACATCATCCACTCTGGCAGACGCCACACACACTCACTAGAAACGTAGAAAAATCCTGAAATGATCACTAAACTTAAACAGCTTTTTCACAAAAACTGTAAAAGATATCACACTGAAGCCATAGCCTAATACCTGAATATTTTGTGAACATTTTAAAAGTTTGTTTGGCGTCTGTAGGTGAAAGTATGAAGGAGTTGAACATTTTGGGAGCAGAAGAAGATCTGAAGAATTTGAAGCATGCTCTCATTGACTTCAATGTTAGAAAAAAGTGTTTAAAAGCTTAATATTTTAAAAAGTATAAATAGTAGGAAAAAAGTTGAAGAAGTCCCATCATTAACTGAAAGAGCTGAACATTTTAAAAGTTGAATGGTTTTAATAGCTGAATGTATGCTGAAGTTACGGAGAGCCAAAAAACGTACGGAAGAGGGAATAAAAACAAGAAACAGAAACAGACAAACAGACAGAGACAGACAGACAGAGACAGAGAGAAACAAACAGAGAGACATGGACAGACAGAGAGAGACCGAGACAGGGAGAAGCAGAAACAGACAGAGACAGACAGACAGACAGAGAGAAACAAACAGAAAGACAGAGAGACAGAGAGAGACAGAGACAGGGAGAAACAGAAACAGACAGACAGAGACAGGGAGAAACAGAGACAGAGACAGACAGAGACAGACAGAGAGAGACAGAGACAGACAGAGAGACAGAGACAGAGAGACATAGACAGACAGAGAGAGACAGAGACAGACAGAGAGAGACATACAGAGACTGACATAGAGACAGAGACAGAGAGACAGAGACAGACAGAGAGAGACTGACATAGAGACAGAGAGAGACAGAGAGACAGAGAGACAGAGACAGTCAGACAGAAGTGGAACACTAAAGATATAGACTAGTGTTCATATTACTGCCTGTAGTATTCAATTCAGCTGTCTGTAAAAGGGTTGTCATGGTAACGTATGACCAGTGACAACACCCTTTGAAGTCTGTGATGAGATCTCTTTGATCTTTAATCAGGTTAACGACCGTGTCACCTACTGAAACTGTCACCTGTGCCCCACTGGAGCTATTCAGAGACACAGAGCAAGCTCTCAAATAAAGCCTCAGACTGCTAAAACAATAAGGGCTATCGGTGAAATGATGTAATCGTGAGCACCACAAGACCTTTGTGAACGTATTCATGTAAAATTTATGTTGATAAACTTAAAAATGTGGGCATATCAGCGATTTAAAAAAGTGGTTCGCTCTGCGTTTCGCTGGGAAATGTGGAGGACATTTAACATGGCCGTGAATGGAGGGAGATGTGGAGATCTTGTCATTTGGAAGCTCATCAAGCCAAAAGTATAAGGCATATCGCATAACTGAGCACATTTACTGAAACTAGACAAAAGTACCTACGTTTTGAACTACAAATTGTGTATGACAAGTAGATATTGTGGGCGTGAGAGCAATTTATAGAGAGGGGACAAAGATTTTATTTCTAAGCTGCTGCACTCTAACGATGACATCATCCACTCTGACAGACGCAATACACACTCACTAGAAACGCAGAAAAATCCTGAAATGATCACTAAACTTAAACAGCTTTTTCACAAAAACTGTAAAAGATATCAAACTGAAAAGCCATAGCCTAATACCTGAATATTTTGTGAACATTGTAAAGTTTGTTTGGCGTCTGTAGGTTAAAGTATGAAGGAGCTGAAAATTTTGGGAGCGGAAGAAGATTTGAAGGATTTGAAGCATGCTCTCATTGACTTCAATGTTAAAAAAAAGTCATAAAAAGCTTAATATTTTAAAAAGTATAAATAGTAGAAAAAAAGTTGAAGAAGTCCCATCATTAGCTGAAAGAGCTGAACATTTTAAAAGTTGAATGGTTTTAATAGCTGAATGTATGCAGAAGTTACAGAGAGCCAAAAAACGTACGGAAGAGGGAATAAAACTAGAAAATGCATTTCCTGCGGAAAATGCGTGGGAATGCTGAATAGCTGAATTGCTAAAGCTAAACTGGTTGAATAGCTTAAATCATTAAGAAGAAGTTGAAGTAATGAGAATAGTTGAAAAAGTGGAAATCGTTTTAATACGTATGAATTTCATTAAAAAGTTAAAAGCTTATGCTAAACTGAACTGTTGGCTTCAAAAGTTGAATAATGAAAAAAGACGTAGAACATTGTGAGGTCTGAGTATATTTTCTAACTGATAATCACTCACAAATGCAGAAATATGAAACAAATAGTACGAAAAATCTTAAAGCTCAAATGCACTACATGCTAAAAAATCAGGAAAATTGTTAGAGTTGGAAGCTAAACTGCATTACCCAAGTGAAGAGCTAAAATACATTGTTAGAAAAGCTTGAAGGTGAACTGTAATACTGTCAAAGATGAAAGTTGAAATGAATTACCTAAAACGGCTGAAAGAAGAAATACTTTGTATTATTATCAGCACTGCATAGAACGAAAAAGCATCAATCTAGCTGATATGAGATGTGAAATTTATTAGGTAAAAAGAATGGGGCTGAACAAAAGGAAAGAGAGGACAGAGAGAAGGAGAGAAGAGAGGAGAGAGGAGAGAAAGAGAGGAGTGGAAAAAGAGAGAGCCAAAATAAAACATGAATAGCTGAATTGTTAAAGCTAAAATGGATGAATAGCTTAAATCTGTAAAAATAAGTTGAAGTAGTGAGAATAGTTGAAAAAGTGAAATGAGATCTTGATCAGGGACACATTGGCTGATGTAACCCTGTAGGATTTGAACCATGATCTCCCACGTCAAAGGCATGTGCCCTATCCACTACACTATCATCTGTATAGATCATAAATGTTCCTTTAGCACTTATAAAGCCTGTCTTTGATCATTAATCACCACACCTGCTAATGAGTGCGAGACAGTGTGAGAGAACCATAGGTTCTTTATTTAGAACTGTAGTGAAAGTATGGAGGGGCTGAAAATGTTAGGAGCAGAAGAAAATTCAAAAAGGATTTGAAGCATGATCTCATTGACTTCAATGTTAAAAAAAGTGTTAAAAAGCTTAATATTTTAAAAAGTATAAATAGTAGAAAAAAAGTTGAAGACATCCCGTCATTAGCTGAAAGAGCCGAACATTTTAAAAGTTGAATGGTTTTAATAGCTCAACGTATGCAGAAGTTACGAAGAGCCAAAAAACGTACAGAAGAGGGAATAAAAACAAGAAACAGAAACAGACAAACAGACAGAGACAGACAGACCGAGACAGAGAGAAACAAACAGAGAGACATGGACAGACAGAGAGAGACAGAGACAGGGAGAAACAGAAACAGACAGACAGACAGACAGACAGACATACAGAGAGAAACAAACAGAGAGACAGACAGAGAGAGACAGAGACATGGAGAAACAGACAGACAGAGACAGACAGACAGAGAGACATAGACATACAGAGAGAGACAGAGACAGACAGACAGACAGACAGACAGACAGAGAAACAAACAGACAGACAGAGAGACAGAGAGAGACAGAGACAGGGAG
>NC_050179.1:29916860-29940012 GCF_008315115.2 Sander lucioperca | reverse complement strand
AACCTCTGACAACAGGAAGAAACATGGAAGAAGCTATAAGAATATATATTCCCATTCATAACAGTAATTTTGTTTATTGTGATTATTTTGTAATCAAAAGGGGGAAATGTAGTTGCAAAATTATATTTAGGTATGATTCTTTATATTCTTGTCTCATTTCTGTTTTACTTTGTCTCACAATGCTGAAAGTGAGTTTTTCTTATTCTCACATGTTGAAAGTAAGAGCCACCAAGTCTGGGAACGTAATGTGTACGCTGAACAGATAGGAGCTACAAGGTCCCCCTAAACTATCTGTTATTTCTCCCTGGATAGTTGAGACTTCTCACATAGTTGAGATAAACGGGATGTCTAAACCTTGGGGTAGAAAGTGGTACAGAGGGGAAGAAGAGAAGTGGCTCCTGAATGTCTGACTATGTTTGATTGTAAGAAATGTTGAGTCATGTTTAGAAAGAGGGGCATGTCTTTCTATCTCACTGAAGATGCATATATACTGTGTGCTTTTTGTTATTCGTTGAAGAGACCTTTCACACCAGAGCTGCATGCCTTTTGTGAACCGTGTGCTTCCTGCATTTGCAAATGTAAATAAATACTCAAAGACCAAACTTTGGTTTAATCCTCAAATCGTCCTTATTTGTTTCATCTGGTGTTTTTGATACGCACTCCTGCTGCTAACAAGAAAAACTTCCACCACAGTGTGCACACATATGTGTGTGTCTGTGTGTCTGTGGGAGTGAATTTCAGAGTCCGAGCCGGATTAAATGAAAAGGTTACACTAGGCATACAGCATTTTTCAGGCCCCCTCCAAATCAGTGTTGTAATGTAACAAAGCACAAATACTTTGTTACTGTACTTACAGTAGAATTTTCACATATCTGTACTTTACTTCGTTACTTATAGTTCTGGAACCTTTTACTTTACTACATATCCTGAATAAAATGTATACTGTTACTCCACTACATTTCCCCAGAGCATCTTAGTTACTCGTTACCTAGGGTAGCCCTCACGCTTTTTTCTGATGACACCGGTCTCTTTTCAATATCCTTTTTCTTTTTCTGGGCAAAGAAGAAGACTCATGTTCCTGAAATTTGGATTTTGAATACGTGTGGTCCTCCATGTTTCCTTCTTCAAACTTGCCGGGGCCGGGAAGCTATGATACCCATTAGCAGCATTAGCAGCACCTGTGAGTTTATCATGTGACAGAGAAAACGCAAAAGGCGAAGCAGTATGTCCTGTATGTCCCTTACCGGCTAACGTATTTCAAGATGGCGTATGAATATGGAGCGTCTACCCCAGTTCATGCGAATGCTAATGTAAAATTTCAAGCCAAAAGGAATACTTGGAATTGATGGTGGTGGTAAATATTCATGAAAAGGACAAGTTTGTGAACGGACAACACAGATTTTGATAATGAACGACTAAACACGTTACACACTGGACATTTAAGCTAATTTAGTTATTTCAACCCAAACGATGGCCTTTTCTTAAACCTAACCAAGAAGTTTTGTTTCAATTTGTCATTGTCGCTCCACATTACCTTGCAGCCTAAAAACAGTGCAGTAATTTCCAACTGTACCAGTTTACCACATGAGAGTGTGAACACAAGTTGTTATGGGCTTAACCCTGTTTAATTTGCATTATGACTTACTTTACTGTCTCATGACTTGGACAGTTTTTGCAATGACGCTCATTTGCAAAGAAAGTGGACACATTTTCACCATATTACCTGTGCAAATAGCACAAGAGCACCGAGACGCCCTTTGCTTGGCAGAGCAGTTTGGGGTGAATTTCACCCTTTGCAGGTGCTTTGAGAATTACAATTTCTTCTTGTCCACAAGTTTGTGAATGCTGTTTGTGCCGCTACGCGTGGGCTGCCTAGTTCTATTTTTTATGTACTAAGATTTCAAGATGAAGAGTGCCTTGGACCTTTTTTCTCTTAAGAAATAATTATCAATCTACATATTTGTGAATATTTCTTTGACTTGATGTTCAGAACACGTGTGTGTGAATAATTTCTATGAGGGAGATAGTTTTTCTTACTTTAAATTCAGTTCACATGTATGTGAATATTTGTACAAGTTAAAATAACAACATTGAAGTTCAGATGTTCTACAAGTGCTCACATCAAGTCTACAGGTTTTGCATATTGAACCATTTTTACCTTAATAGTTCAGCCTTCAGGTTTTGATTCAACGGGAACCAGTTTAGTCTGTTAGAACAGACCGGACCGGTAAAACCAGAATTCCACCCAGCTATACTGTATAGACTGCAGCACCGCTGCATGATTACAATTGATGATGCTGCCAATAACATTCCAAATGGCAATGGTGAGTACAATGCATAACCCTAAAGAAAAATTATCATAATACTGCTTTATGACTGTAGAGTTTCATACTTACCAATGAGTTTGTGTTGCTGTTGTTGTTTTTTTATCTACTTTTTATTGTGCTTAGTGCATCATTCCAAGGCAATATATTCATTTAGCCCACACAAGTTGACTGTTCTTAACTGTGAATATCCCCAGTACTTTAGAAATAATGTGCAGCTTAAGCAATGTAATGTCAGGTATTTTTAGTATTTTACCCAGGAATGACAGCATATATATGCAGGATTTTGGTTATTGTAGGATTGCAGATAAAGCCAAAAAAACAAAGCTTTTACTATTACTGTAAAACGTATTTAAATGTTCCCTAGCAAGTGAAATTTCAAAACCAACACCACACTGTATTATGTGGCTGAGCCATTTCTTCAAATGGAAATATTGCTGATAGTTAATGTAGGCCTAACTGTACCGGACTGTAAAAAAAATGAATTACTTGTTCAAAATTTACAACTGAAAATCTGAGCCCCAGGTTATAATCTCCAGAATCTTCTGCATAGCTGCTTTTGCTCCAACCTTGGTCTTATTGCACCTTGCTTAAGAGTGACATTTAGAAACACCTGGGCAGGTGTGGGGGCATTCCACATTCAAAGTTTCAAATGTCATTTAGTCAGGAGAGACTTCATTTAAGAGTGAAAATGTTTAATTAACATTGTGCTTAATATGTTGATATATTAGAGTCTTTGGTGATTAGACTCCATCACAATGTTAAATTCATAATGGGTATAGAGGCCATGGACATACAGGAATATCCCCCGTTGGAGTCTAGATACTGGTAGGGTGATGAAAGAATGGATTCTGAAAATCTGGATAGATGAGATGTGAACCGGGGCTTCTGATGATGGAGAAACCCTGGGTGCGTGGAATGATGAGAACTGGAGGGGAAGGGGGTGGATGAGAATCGTGGCCAAATCTGGTTGGTTGAACTGAAAGAGTGAACGCCCAGAGTCAATTCAATTCAATTCAATTTTATTTATAGTATCAAATCATAACAAGAGTTATCTCGAGACACTTTACAGATAGAGTAGGTCTAGACCACACTCTATAAAGCCCCAACAATTCCAATAGTTCCCCAGCTGATTAGGTTGGGGGGAGAGAGAGAGAGAGAGAGAGAGAGAGATGAACATGTACTACTCTAACACACACATTAACTAAAAGCACATTTCATCAACTCATTGTCACACCATCATTCACATATGTGCCACCTGATCATGGGTTTCAGCTTAAACCTTTTATCAACTAGATAGTGCAGGGACATACACCTGACATGTACATTCAGAGTTATGCATACGAACCGGTTCCGTATTTGCATAGAGACAAAGACGACTAAACAAACATGACACATAAGACTGAAAAGTACACATTTGGATGAGCTGATCCTATCTAAGCCTCAAAAAGTGGGTTAGAATGAGAATTCTACATTCGGTCCCAGAGGACGACATGAATGAATACCCTTTATTGTTAGTTCTACACACTTTGTGCTTTCTGAGATATGTTTCCTGAACTCATGATTTCATGTTTTGCTTTATTCAGCAGAAGAAAGCTGTTCCCTCCTGGACTCTGGGTGTCACCGTGCTGTGAGCAGAAAACATCCGCTCCACAGATCTTTGTATGCCTAGCATCAGTTTGATCGCAATGAACATAGGTCTAGACTGCCGGGGACCTTCTTTGACACACTGAGCTCCTCTCTCCTCTCTCTTGCCATCTGTGTGAATTCATGTCCCAGTAATGCTTGTTACTAACTTAGTTCCGGGGAGCTAATTCCCCGGAGTCCCCATGTTTTCTTGCCCCGCAGTTTTCCATGGATTAGGGTGGCACCTAAATCATGGTTGCAGCTGATGCCGTGGTCCTGCTCAATGCCCTGCTATGCTCTGCTACGCTCCACAATGCCCCGCTATGCTATAACTATTATTTCTAGTCATAGTTCTGTTATCTTTGTTGTTACTATAATTGCCATTGTTCATCATACCAACTGCTAAAATTATTATGAATCATATTTCTGTATATCTGTATCAGTGTTGTGTCTTTGTAAATTATAAGTGTGGTCTAGACCTACTCTATCTAAGTGGCTTGAGATAACTCCTGTTATGATTTGATACTATAAATAAAATTAAAATTGAACATATCGTGACCTTCACCTGTCATGTATGAAATCTTCGTGCTTCGTGGATGTGTTTAAAGCCCCTGAAAACTCTCAAGTATTTCTAAATAATGCATGACTAAATAAGCCAAAATCTATATTGAAGTTAAGTTGAAGAAAAACATTTATTGATAATTTTCAATTGAATGAACTTAGCTTCATCCGGACTGTGTGGCTGTGGTTTCATCAGATTTGATTGACAGGTTTTCAGGACCTTTAACACCAACATTCACTACTATTTTGGAACCCGAACGACTAAAGAAAGCTGATCACATGGGCTGTGATCTGTGGGCTGTCCATGTTGATGACTTTAGTTACTGAGGAGAGGTTACATTAATCCTGTTCCTGTTTTTCCATCACCAGGGTCTGAAGCAGACTGCTATATTACTGAACGTCTCCCCTCCTCTTCTACAAGAGTCTACAGGACGTGTGGCAAACAGCAGAAACCCAGAGTGGAATGAAACTTTTACTTTCAACATCAACGACAATCTCAAGGTGAGACCACTGAATAATGAAACTGCTCTGTTTAACGTACGTACATATAACACAGTGACCAATATTCTATGTGTACAGCACTAACATGTTCTGTACCTATGACTATTAAAGGAGTTGAATGTTGTGTGTTTTTATTTATTTAATGTAGGATTTCATCAGGAATTCTGTTGGTACAGTAGAGACATCCCTGGGTTGGTCCTCTTGAAGTACCCTCATTAATGGTTTCTCCCAAAGCACTTTAAGTTATTTTTACATATTAATTATGAAATTGGAGCACCATATTGTCTTTCTTTTTTGTTTTTTAGATGTCAAAAAGAGAATCCATATACCAGAAAGTGTTTCTCGTCAAGGTCACAGCCCTATTTTTTGGGGTTATTTCTTTGTAAAATTAGGAAGCAGCCCACTGGGAAACCTCTACATGGCCAATCCTCCATCACCTCTCCCTCAACTAGACAAGTCAAGTCAATGTTATTTCTATAGCCCAAAATCACCAATCACACATTTGCTTGAGGGGTGAATCTCTACTTTTAGAATAACTAATAACTAACTGAGATAAATAAATAGAAAACATGTAATAGTAAAATAAATAATGGAAAAACCTTAAACTTTATTAAAAAGTTTTTTCATCGACACACATGACAAATAATCCCTAAACGCTATACGGACGGTAATATTTCCAGAACACTCTGGAGATACAGCTGTATGATGAGGACACCCTGTAGTGTGATGACATCATCTCCTCCCTGAAGAATGACATCAGCATCAGCAGTCTGACAGCATAGACCATGAGGTAAAACATACTCCCACAGCACCTGTAGACATGTGCATGGTAACGCAGCTAAACATGTTGGTTGATTGGAAGTCTGCCAGACAACAACAGAGACGCGACCAGGATTACCAATCTGAAGTAAATTTGAAGGCAAGAGGATTTAAAAAGGGTCCTGTCGAGCTGAAAAAATTAGTCAATGTACCTATTCGATGGACAGAAAATGAATCCATCAGTCATCAAAAGCCAATTATTCTCAGGTTTGAGGATTTGCCGCTTTAGTCTTTGTCAAATCGTGTAAATTAAATGTATGGTGGTGTGTTAGTCTGACATAAACAAATCATAAGTCATCACCTTGGACTGCAGGAAACTAGGACAGGCATTTTCCCCAATTTTCTTACATTCTGTAGACTAAACCATTAATAGAAGTGTACTTAAAGGTACAATATGTACATTTTCTGCTATAAAATGTCTAAAAACGACCATACCTATGTTATGTATTTTTTTGAGTTGTGTAGAACTATCCCAAATGTTTCCATCAAATGGCAAACCCAGAGAAATCTATTATTTTATTTTCAGACACGTCACGTTTTGTTTAGTCGCCCGTCAGTGGCGTCATATAACCTTTCACCATCTAGTTACTCGTAACTTCCGTCAAAACACGGGCACCCAGATGCTACATTCGAGAGTAATTGTAAATCATTACGGTGGCCGACAGGGGCAAACGCCCTGCAACTTAAGAAAACACACGCAAATAGACAAAACACAAGCAAATTAAGAAAACAACTTCATTAATTTAACAACACATGTGCAGCATTCAGCAAACGCGCTGCAAATACCACAACACAACCAAATACATAAACGCACTGCAAATAAAAAACGATGCAAAAAGAAAAGCACGCAAACCCCGAAAAAAGAAGCGATGCAAAAAGAAAAACAACTTAATTAATTTGACAACACATGCGCGGCATTCTGCAAACGCACTGCAAATACAACAACACAACCAAATACATAAACGCACTGCAAATATGAAACGATGCAAAAAGAAAAGCACACAAACCCAGAAAACAAATGCAACAAAAAAACGCTGCATCCAGATTACACAACGGAAGTTCTCCAGACCTCTAGAGGGAGCAGCTAGTGGAACAGCTGGATGTTCGACCCCACGGGGAGAGAGAGAGAGAGAGAGAGAGAGAGAGAGAGCAACTGCATAGACTGTAAATATTAAATCTATGTTTGAGATCTGTTTTCTCTTGTTTGGTGGGTGTGTCTCGGCTCAGGTCAGGTGATAGTCAATCAGCAGAGACGTCTGTAAACTCGTGGTGATAAATAATAAAAGATCAAAGATAATTTAAAACCGCATTAGCGTTTAACGTTGACGTTTGTTTAAGTCATATTACATGAGAGGGTTTAATTTCGAGGTCCGAAATTACTTAAGTGTAGGCCTCCTCAAGTGTAATATTGTGATTATACAACAACGGTTACTGCACTGAATTCCCACTATTCCCACAAGGTGGCAGTATTAGTTAGATAAATGGACAGGCATTAGGCCGGACAACTAAGTAAGGACTGGGGTCCTTTACCACTGTGTTGATCGGTACTGTTGAAGTTAAAAAAGTTAAAACATTAGTGATGTTTTAGAGCAATATACTTTTAGGTCAAGAATGTAACTTATTTAATGTAAACTGCTGTGAGACTGAGTGACACTGAAACTGAGCCGAAAATGATTGTTTCAATGCTGATTAAACCTAATCAGCATTCGACTGCCTCACCCCAACCCTAGCTTCTAAAGAATTGAATAAGTCACGTCTGTTATTTAGCATAAAGGTAGAAGCTCTGGAAGACCTTTGTTTAATCAACTTTGAGAGCCATCCCCTGTTGGGCCAGACAAAGAATGAGTATTCCTGTAGTTTGGAAACAATTGACACTGACTTGGTAAGATCCTGTGGCCGGGTGTGGCCACAAGACACATGGATTAGGAACACCTTTTCTTTTGAAGACATCTGACCAATACGGAGGGATTTAATTTGAGGAACCACCCTCAACTTTTTTAGGATAAATTTGGAAACTTCACAATGATTCAGGACTGTCTTGATGTGACTCCCGAAGGGGAAGCATGTTTTGCAGTCCACTGCTGGCAGTGTTTTATTGATGTATTGTTTTGTCATGTTTGGACTGCAGACTGACCTCACAAGGAAGCATGTCTGTATGTCCGCTGCTGGCAGTGTATTGTTTTATCATTGTCACATGACTGATTGATGTGACTCCAGAACGGAGATGCATGTTTTCAGTCCACTGTCAGCTGCAGTGTAACATTTGCTTTTTGTCTTGTCATTTTCACCATGTCGTTTATTAAATCTTTTTGTTTAACTTTCAATTGGACCCAAGCCTTTCTCCTTCCTCCTCAGAAATCAAACGATCACGTCGTTCTTTTAGTTTTCTTACAGTACAGCCAAGGAATGAACATTGTATGCGTGAATGAGCACATGTAAGTTTGTTAAATAACCAGAACCCATGTTTCAGTTACCTTTAAGTTCTGTGGCAGAGATTTACTGTGTTTAAGGACGATCTAGAGAGTTTGATTGATAGTTCATATTTCTGAGTAGATTTAATACTGTTTCTACATCGCTGTTATTAAACTAATGCTAATGCGCTAATGCTAACGCTGTGAGCTGCTAATCTGTGAGTGTAGTATATTGAGATAGTTGATGCTAATGCGACAGTTTTATATTCATTTGACATATATGACATACATTTATAACATTATAGGATTACAACATCGTTCAATACGCTAATAAAGTTATTAGTAGTATGATTGTTTTGACCATGGATAAAAGCAGCACTGCGCTAACCCACGAATAAGTTCACTAGTAACGTTAACGTTAGCTGTATAGCTAGATTTGACGATTAATCTAATGCTAATTTAGCCAGCTAGCACACCCCGCTCTGCCTGCCTCACTCCCCTGGCACAAAGAGACTTCATTTGGGATGATAGCTGACGACACAGCCGGGACATGTAGCAATAGCTAGTTACCGTTAGCCCCGGCTGGTGCCGTGTGCTAACAACGCTAACGGCAGTTTAATGAAGCGTCGGGAAACAGAGAATATCAGACCCAGGCATCCTAGTCACAACATAGGCCATCCATAATGTTAGCTACCGGTGTTCAAGCGGCTTCAAGTAGGGCACCCTGTTTGAGTACAGCCATTTAGAAGCCAGGGGAGTTGACCAGCTGATGCGCTGACACAGATCAGCTGATGCGACCGTGTTGTTGGCCAATAGCGGTTAGCGGCGTGTTGACTACTTGGCCTGCCAGAACTGACGCTGAACGCTCAATTGAATAGGCAGCTTTATTTCTACAGCACATTTCAGCAACAAGGCAATTCAAAGTGCTTTACATAAAACATTAAAGAGCAATTAAAAACAGTTAAAATTATAAAAACAGATAATATATGAGAATAAAAGTGACAGTGCAGTATAAGAAATGACCAATTATTTAAAGAAAGACAGCATCAAACAGAAAAGCCTTCAGCCTTGATTTTAAATAAGTGAGAGTTGCAGTTTATCGAGAAAACATTACTTGCGATAAATAAACAGATATTAGTATATATTATAAGTGTACTCTTACATTTCTGCTGCTTTCTTTATTCTGCTAAAATACAACAAATTGCTTGTTGAATTTAAAACGAAAGGAAATCATTTCCAACATTTTATTGAACAAATTGAACTTTGAATTTAATATAAAAGGCAGTGAGTTACATTTTAAAGTGCAGTTTTCTACTGATATTTTCTTTCAACTGACACAAAATACTTTGAATGTCTCTCACGATATGTTTATTACACCAGTTGAAAGAAAGAATATATTGTGCAGCCCTAGTGAAAATGTCTCTAAATGTGGTTACGCTTTGGTCTCCAGCGGTTACAACAAGCTGCTCAAAATGTCTCAACATTTATAATCTGCTGTAAGAAAGAACAAGTAGTACTAGACCTTCATAGTATAGCCTTCTAAATGTTGTAAAAATGTAGTACTTTTGCTTGTTATGTATAGTAAAGGTAATATTGTGCACTGGTTGGTGTGTAAGGCTTGTTGAGTCTTGAATGAGATGAGGCGGGGCCGTCACACAGGGATCAGGTCCTGATTGGTTCACTACAAACTGCAGCTAGTTTGCTACCTGGATATGATTTATCATTACTATCTTGCAGCAGCTGTTGTGCAGCAGTATTTTGTTTCACATCCTCACATATTTTCCTTCCCTCTGTGGTCAAAGGCTAAACTCTGGATGGCTTCTGCGCTGCTGGAAAGGTAACTATTATTATTTCATCATGTTCATTGCTTTTATTTAATTTGATTTTAGTTTGAAATATGTAGCCTTTAAGGTAATTTGAAATCTTTTCTGTTTTTTTGTAGTGAGAGGAAAGGTGTCAGTCCCCTCCAAGCGGTAAGGTCTTTATACATACACACCAAAGTCTTATTGGCTAGACAAGGCTATAATAATAACAACTATTTACTTGTTAAGTCACACCCCTAAATAAACACAATGTGCAATTTCACATTTAGTGACCCATTTAAAATGAAGGGGGGTGTTGTAGTGGTGTGCGTATTGATCCAAATATTGATAATATCCATACCAATGTTGGTATTGATATTGATCAATATAAGTGTAATGAGATCGATACTTTAGTTTTAGTTTCTCTCCAGTATGCACTGCTGCGGTTACATCAGAGAGGCAACCTGGCTGTCTCTGTGTGTCTGTTTGTGCCGCTGCTATCAAGTGCCGCTCCTGTCACAACGCGTAGCAGGCACACTTTGCTCCTCCTCCCCCCCTCTTTTGTTTTGATGTTGTACCGTCACGTGACTCAGTGGCGCCAGGCAAACAAGCAAGCAAGCAGCTCTATCAGTTAGCTATGAACTAACGTAACTATGGTATGGAATTGATTTGGTTATTCCAGTGCTTTTTGTGGTTTAATATGCAGCTGGTCCATGTGATCGGTCTGTCAAAACAACCAAAGGTTCAGCTGAACTGCAACTAAACTCCACCAGATCCAGACAGGTGATAGGTACCCTGTAGTCTTGCATGTCCATGCTAGTCCACACAGCATTCCTGGATGGGAGAAAAATGTGCTCTGGCTTATTGGCATTTCTTTAAACCAATCACAATCGTCTTGGGCGGTGCTAAGCGCCAGATGGAGCCACGGTGCCTCTGCAAAATGATATTGCTTGCGATAAATAAACAGATATTAAAGTGTTCTCAGTTCTGCATTTATGCTGCTTTCAGTATTCTGATTCTAAAAAAGGATATACTGTGCAGCCCTAACTAGCACTACTCTAAATAAGTAGTAATTATCTGTGGAATTATTCTACTGTGAGTTCTACAGTCTTTACCAAACAGTTTGTATTTACCAAACAGTTTGTATATATAAATAAGTAAATATATTTATAGTAGTAAAGCACTGGTATAAAAGACCAAAGAGTCTATTGGACCTGTTGAGAATCAGACAGAGGGTTGAAATAAGTTGAACACTGCTATACAAACAGCTCACTAATGACGCAGCTGTGACCACCGTGGCCACCGGATGCCCCTGTACACCAGACACGCCAAATCAAAGAGTAAATCAGGGAACGAGCAGCGGGGAGGAAGTACTCAGATCCTTTACTGCAGTAAAAGTACTAATAGCACACTGTAAACATACTCTGTTACAGTAAAAGTCCTGCATGAAAACGTTACTTCAATAAAAGTGTGTAAGTATCATCAGGAAAATGTAGTTGTTGTATTAAAACATTGTAGTGTGTGTAAAGGATCCAACCAGTTGTGTGTTTAATGGTCTGATCATCTCAGCGTGACTTGTAGCCGTTATATTGTTGGCTAGTTTACTTTAGAATCAAACATCAGATTTTATAAATAACATGTGTTTTGTGTGTAGAAATCTTGTGTAATGTGTGAAGTAACTAGTAACTAAATCTGTAACAGATGAATGTAGTGGAGTAAAAAGTACAATATTTCTCTCTGAAATGTAGCGGAGTAGAAGTAGAAAGTGGCATGAAAAGAAAAGACTCAAGTAAAGTACAAGTACCTCAACATTTGAACTTAAGTACAGTACTGGAGTAAATGTAAGACTTACAGACTTTTCAATGCAGGACATTTACTTGTAACAGAGTATTTTTGTGGTATTAGTACTTTTACTGCAGTAAAAGATCTGAAAACTTCTTCCAACACTGCATATTGGTGAGCAAACGTTCTTTTCGTTACTTTACTCCTGCATTCATAACAGGCTACAGTCTATCATCATCACTGATCAAGCTGGTTATAATCTCTCATTGACTTTTCAAACATTTCCTTTTCAAATTCCTTAAAATGTACATTCATTTTCAATTTAGAAGATGCTTTACAGACTTTTTCTTTGACTCTGTGTGCTCCTGCGAGGTAAATGCATGCCACAGATCAGACTGGGCATGTGCACAGCAGAACAGGAAAACAGAATTTTTTCTTGTTTATTAGATTAGCCATTTCCAAACGAAAAACAGAAATGTTTTTTTTATAAGCCTCCTCTAAATATCGTCACTATCTTTTGTGAATGCTTCTGTTTTACAGGATTTTAACTTTTAACCACTCAGTCCCACATTGACATTTTTTAAATCTTTGTTGTTCATGTGAAGTGAGCCAGCAACAGTCCACTGCAGCTGGGTCAGTATTAAAATAATGTTAAAGATACTTCCACAAAAACAATTCTATCAAGTCCTCTTCCATTAAGCAAAGAGTTCTGCTGCACTTTCCAGGGAGGGATGGTGTTAGCGAACACGGTCGACCCTGTGCATGCCGCCTGAGTCTCGTTATGATTGATTTGTTTTTTTGACTTATTCAACAGAAGGAGGCGGTCTCCTACTGGACCTTGAATGTCACCATACTGAGAGCAGAAACACATCAGTCCAGAGATTACTGTAAGTACTGCTTTCACTTCACATGGTTTAGAAGGAAATCAGTTGTGCTGTGCATGTTTCGGAATGACATTCAATCACTTTTCAAAATAATTCTCACCTGCTTTATTTTCATGGTATTAATTTCTTTATTTTAATATTATCTCATATTAATTAATAATTATCATATTATGTCTTATTACCGGTGAAATATTACAGTATGCTGTAATACAGAACATTACGATATGATCTGAGCTAGACGCATTCAAAGCCCATATCCCACAATGCAATGCGGGCATTCATATCAGAGAATCGGACAGCGATCAGTGGGTCTTTTACGCCAGTATCGCTTCAGTGTACATACAGTTGTGCTCAGAATAATAGCAGTGTGTTTAAAAAAAGTGAATAATGCTCAAAATCCTTAGAATAGCTTTTAATTCATTAATATCAATGCATTGGGAACACTGCAAATTCAATTCCAAATCAAAACATGATCAAAATTGATCAAGTTTGTGTTCTACCTTTACAGAAAGTGAAGAAAAAGGAATATTAGGCTGTTCAAAAAAATAGCAGTTTTTGCATTTCTTTTTACAAACTCAAACATTTACTGTATAAACTGAAAAATGTCTCAAGGGTTTGCTTTACTTTGAATCACTGCATGCGATCATGGTATGTGATAAATAGGCCCAACACCACAGTATGAGAAACATCCCATAACATGATTTTTGCACCACTATGCTTTACTGTCTTCACAGTGTACTGTGGCTTGAATTCAGTGCATGGGGGTCGTCAGACAAACTGTCTGCGGCCCCTAGACCCAAAAAGAACAATTTAGTTCTCATCAGTCCACAGAATGTTGCTCCGTTTCTCCTTTGGCCAGTCAATGTGTCCTTTGACAAATTTCAACCTATCCAGTACATGTCTTTCTTTCAGCAATGGGACTTTGCGGGGGCTTCTAGCTGATAGCTTAGCTTCACATAGCCTTCTTCTGATCGTAACAGTACTCACAGTTAACTTTAAGTCTTCTTTGATTTTCCTGGAGCTGATATCATTGGTTGAGTCTTTGCCATTTTGGCTATTCTTCGATCCATTCGAATGGTAGCTGACCGTTTTTTCCCACGTCGTTCAGGCTTTGGATGCCATTTCAAGGCATTTGAAATCATTTTGGCTGAGCAGCCTATAATTTTCTGCACTTCTTTATATGTTTTCCCCTCTCCAATCAACTTTTAATCAAAGTCCGCTGTTCCTCAGAGCAATGTCTGGAACGACCCATATTGCTGAGTATTTCAGTGTGAAATGCACTATAACCAGCATGCACATCATTAGCTTCCTTCCTTCCTTAAATATTGGCCATAACTGACACCTGTTTCTTCACAGAATCAATCACCTCACTAACTGAACACAACACTGCTATTATTTAGAACATGCCCCTTTCAATTACAGATTCAATTACACAGAATGAGCAGCGTGCATGTCATGACTGTTGGGTCTGTTGGTTTTCTATGACTCTACAACACTTACTAGGAAATTATTTGCCATGTAGAAATATCACTTCTACCAAAAAATGTGATTTATGAGGTTAGTGATGTTGGACTGCTATTATTTTGAACACAACTGTATATATAATCAGTGGTTTTGTCACCAGGGGCCTGTTTCACAAAAGCTGAATATATAAATCCAGGATAATTGATAAAGCGAGGCTTGACCTAGTCTAATCTGTGCATCCTGGCTTGGTGCGTTTTCCAAAGGCCAAGCCAGGCTGAGGAGGAGTGACTAGGTCGAGCCAGGATGAAGTAATTCAGATAGATGCGCATCCACGGCTTTCCTCAAAAGACCGCGAGGTCGATCACAGATTTACTGATGCCAAAATGGAGAATACGCATTGTACAGAGTGAGCAGCAGCTTCTTGTGGAAGTATGATGATGTGAAACACATTATTTGTATAAAAAGAAAAGAAACACAGCGCTGTAATGAAACAGAGAAAGCGTAGCAGACGATCACGGACCGACTGAATGTGTTAGCAGCCTAAATATATACATTAACTGACCACTGCTCTGAACTGAAACAGTCATAATCATTCCATTCAAGGATCAGGCTACTAATCATTTGCACAAATTAACAGTTGTACTCTTTGCCTTAAAAGTAAGCAGAAGATAATGTTACTCAGGAAATTTACCATGAAGATCAATTTTCTACAACGCTAGAATATGATGCGTAAATATCTCTTTTACTCTGTTTCTCCCTCTCTCTCATGGGCTAAAATATAAATTTCCTAAGTTTCCTAAATTAACTTCCAATGCTCGCTTTTAATGCAAAGTGTACAACTGTTCGTTTTTGCAGATGACAGTGACTCACTGAATGGTTTCAGTTAAGAGCAATAGTTCATAAATGTATATTTTTAGATCATCATTCAGTCGGTCCGCTATTATCTGCCACGCTTTTTCTCTTTCGCGTTTTTTTAAATTTTTTATAGAGGACGTGTTCCCTTCTCTACATATTATATGCTTTGCTCTCTTGTATATATGGACATAGAAAATAAAGACACTGAAGAAATTGGACTCTAAAATCTAGAAACTATAAAGATAATTAAGTGATAAATTCCATGCACACTGTAAACAGAGTATATTCATCAGTTATTTCCCCCCCAGAAAAATATAAGGTCAAAAACCATTGAGGTGTCCTCTCCCTGTTGTTACATGAATGTACAGTAGCCTACATCACTAGATAGTTACTGGTCCAGTGAACTAAGACTATCATTTGGGAGGATTGTACAATTAGGATATGTTCTTTAAATTGTACAATCCTCCCAAATTATAGTCCCAGTTTACTGGACAACACAAATTGTGTGCTAAGAATGCCAAATACAATGCACATGGAAGAGGAACAAACATGATCCTTATTGTTAAAGAATTTAAAAAAAAAATGAATCAACTAAAATAATTCAAGGTGCATTGGTCAACTATAGAAATGTACAGCATTGTATGTGTTGCCTTAGTAACAGACTTCATTTAAAACACATTTGAAATGTTATCAGCCTTTTCTAATTATCTCAACATAATATATTCATCAAACTTCTAACAACAATATGAACAGCAGTCTGTATACAGCAGTATAACAGTAACAATGAGTGTCACATGAATAATTATTAAAAAAAAATAATGGTCACAACTTTAAATAATAACAGTACTTAAATGAACAGCAATATGCACCTGTTGTATTTTAATCCAGGCTGATAACAATAGGGTAAAACCACTGCTGGGTGATCAGAAAAGGCTCCAGGATGAATAAATCCTGGCTGTTAGCCTGGTCTGGAGCAGGCTAGCTGCACAGAATAAATCTCCATGGTGATTTATGTGCCTCCGCTTTCGTGAAACCGAGTCAAGGCTAAATGCATCCAGGATAATGGGGAAATCCCAGCTTAATCCCTCATCTTGGTTTGTGAAACAGGCCCCAGCAACAACACGTTGCTCAGCTTTGTTCCAGTAAGTTATGCACCGTAATAACGTTTAAAAAAAAAAATCAGCGGAAGTGACGTAGTAATTACTGCTCCTCGTCTGTGAAAGAATTTGCACGTTGTACGTGAGAATTTATACAATAAATACCAATAATGAAAATATAGTGTTTTATGCTAAGCAATTTGATTTGCCTTATATATACACACTATATAAAAAACCTACAGTTGAGGGTTTAGAAATACAGCCTAATGGCTTGTTTGACTAATGGCATTTGTTTTGACTTGTACTGTTGTGAAAAACAAAAAATAAACTATTTAGGCCTATAAAGACAAGCATTTTTTATTTTATTTTCCATGCATCATTATTTAAAAACATTTTTTTTTAATTTTGCAGTTGATGAATGTTAATATCAAAGTCTAAAGGGAAAAAAACACGAGTATATTTATGTGTGGGAGTTTTTTTGTTTGATTTAACATCACACTGCATTACTAGTTGTTTTAAATAAATGACTTTTTTTTAAAATATCAATTTATGGTAGGCCTAACATATTATTATATTCAGAAGATGATCCTCATATAAATCACCGTGGTTACAGCTTGTAGCCATCCTAACCTTTGTAGCCTTTACTGAGAGACTACCTTTTCAAAATGAAGAAGGGACTAGTTTTAGGAAGCATTTTCAGGAAATTAAAAGGATGAGCAGATTGTTGCCGAGGTTTTTGTTCAGTGTAAGATGTATACAGCTTTGTATGGGTATGTGTACATACACAACATGTGTTTTGGCATTTTTGGCACACTTCTACCTCAGCCTACTGCACACAGACACTCGTACTTTGGCATATTCTGCTGCCAATAATCTAATTCAACCAGGGAAAGGGTCATGACATGGGTCAGAGGATATCAGAGGTCATAAATGATCAGAATCAGAATCAGAAAGGGCTTTATTGCCAAGTACGTTGCACATACGAGGAATTTGTCATGGTGTTGTTGGAGCATGTCACGCATACAAATATAAGAAGGATAAAAAGAATATAAACAATATAAGTATAAACATATACACACAGTATGTATTAATAACGATAAAATAAATTAAAATAAATAGTAAAATAAGTTAAACAGTAGTAAAAAGGAACGCTACAGCAGAGAGAGTACAGTGGTATGAGGAGCCAGAGGAGTAGTTTGGAGAGAGTCAGGATGGATTCCGAGCCTTGTTTAGAAGGCTAGTGGCGGAGGGGAAAAAACTGTTTATGTGGCGTGAGGTTTTGGTCCTGATGGACCTCATCCTCCTGCCAGAGGGGAGTGGCTCAAAGAGCTTGTGTCCGGGGTGGGAGGGGTCAGCCACAATCTTTCCAGCACGCTTCAGAGTCCTGGTGGCGTATAGGTCCTGGAGCGGCGGCAGATTGCAGCCAATCACCTTCTCAGCTGACCGAATGACACGCTGCAGCCTGCCCTTGTCCTTGGCAGTGGCAGCAGCGTACCAGATGGTGATGGAGGATGTGAGGATGGACTACGTGATGAACCAATCAATGGGCTCTGCTCTATAGGCACCTTGGTGCTCATATGGACAACACCTGGCTGGAAGGCTTCAAAGTGTTCAAAGTGTGTGTTATCATTTAGAGCAGACACGGTGAATCAGAGGGTTTATGTTATACAAGGCTGCATTACAGAGCATATTCATATGTCAGAAAGCATGGCGATATCTAAAAACATCTCATTTAAAGATTGCTTGTCAGGTGACTGTCATGAAGGTTGTGGAGAGAAATAGAAACCAGTCTCTCCAGGCAAGCACAGAGAATATGGTCTGATCTATCTTTATTCTCCATGCCAAATATGAGCTCTTATCCTCTGGCAGAAGATATAGGGTACCCCAATGTAAACTTAAAGGAGAATTCCGGTCGATTCCAACCCGTAGCTCTGTTGTTTGTAAATTAGGAGTACTGTCAGTAGCGAGAAAAACGAAACCAATCGGTGCTGCCTACACCGAGTTATCCTCCTGCTAGAGTTAGCACCCAACAGGCTTAAACAGGGCAAGTTTTAAACATGTTTTTAGCCTCTAAACATGCTCGAAATGCCATTAGAAGTGCTTAGCCATGTGCAGTTATTCCTTCCAAGGGAACACAGCGAATTTGACTGCAGTAGATGTGACAGAAAGCCATAAAAGTTGTGTTAATCCATACCTCTGTTTATTTCCTGGTTTATGGTGAAGCCCACACTAGTCGAATGCCGATCTCATACAATCCAATATTACAAAATGCATTTTTTCCACAAAAAAACGATTTGCCGAGGTTCTTTCCATAGTAACGCGTATGTATCAACAAGCTGTAACCTGACACCACAGTGGAGCGAGCAGAGCTGCAGTTCAAGAGTTCAACAGCTAGGTAACCTAGCAACGGCAGCAGGGGAGGAGCTCACAGAGCTGACAGACGGAGCTTGGAGTTAGATCAGGACTAATATGAGAAAATGGTTCCAGTTTGTGCCTTTCTACATTGCGGCAACCAAATGAAGAGATATTTGAGCTTGAGCTTTCACCGTCTACCCCTCCGCAACCGGGAGATTTTACAGTTGTGTGTAGCATGATTATGTATAAAACCACACACTGCACTCTACATACTTTACATTGATTGTGTCTAGATTGTGATATTGTAATTTCCTTTTTGTTGTTGAAGTAAAGACACAAAAGCACAAATGTAATGTGTACTGTTATATTATAAAACCACTGATAACAGACAGGTGCAGCAATATATTATAGAACTGTACAATGTACTTATTCTTACAATTTATTTATTCTTACAATTTACTTTACTTGTACAACACTTTTTCCTAATAGAACTGTGCAGTTGCTTTGTTTATTCCTAGTAATGGCAATACCAAGTATTACTAGAAATCATATTATTAGACTCAGAAAATGTCCTCTGCCTCTTTGAATCCCGTGTAACTTCCAGTGGGGGAGGGGTACTCTGGTCTGATCACTGCTACAACACAGGTAGGCAATGTTCTTCTGGTGCCACGACCAAGGGTCTCTCCTCTCAGAACCCACTCCAGAATCACCCGGTAGGCCACGAGTCTGCATTGGCTGGGGGGGAGGAAGGGCGAGCTTTGGTTATTTCACTAAAGAAGTGACGCATTTACTTATAATAAATAATAATACAGCAGCTCTGCTCGCTCCACTGTGGTGTCAGGTTACAGCTTGTTGATACATACGTCTAATTATGGAAAGAACCTCGCAAAATCGTTTTTTTGTGGAAAAAATGCATTTTGGAATATTGGATTGTATGAGATCGGCATTCGACTAGTGTGGGCTTCACCATAAACCAGGAAATAAACAGAGGTATGGATTAACACAACTTTTATGGCTTTCTGTCACATCTACTGCAGTCAAATTCGCTATGTTCCCTTGGAAGGAATAACTGCACATGGCTGAGCACTTGTAATGGCATTTCGAGCATGTTTAGAGGCTAAAAACACGTTTAAAACTTGCCCTGTTTAAGCCCTGTTTAAGCCTGTTGAGTGCTAACTCTAGCAGGAGGATAACTCGGTGTAGGCAGCACCGATTGGTTTCGTTTTTCTCGCTACTGACAGTACTCCTAATTTACAAACAACAGAGCTACGGGTTGGAATCGACCGGAATTCTCCTTTAACATTTCTAAACTATAGGCCTAATTTGAACCTACCTCAAAACTTTAAATAATGTTGCTTGAGGCTGCAGGGGTTGTGCAATAGCTTTATAATATAATGCATATGGTTGTGTGTTGCTCTTGTCACTGTTTGTGAAAGATGAGCAATAGATTGTGGCTGTGTAACGTACTTAAATCTGGCTACATATCACTTTGTTTATGTTGGTTTTTTTATTGTAAGTCATCATCTGTATGATAAAATAATATGTTAAGTGTTATGTGTGAAGCATTTGAACTCAAGGCAGATATCCCTCTGGGGACAATAAAGTATCACCTGCAACATGGTCTCCATGGTATAGTAAAAATTAAAACGTTGTCGTAGGACTATAGCAAACACATCGTTGGAAGGGTCTCAACCTGGACAGTAACATATGTCAGTCTGAAGAGGATACATAACTCCTGCTTTGAAATATTGACCTCTGAACCTTGAACCCAGTACATGTTTGAAGGCTTGTCATTTAGCAATAGAAGGTGCTACACACATAGGACAAGCTGTTATAGAAGGTGCTACACACATAGGACCAGCTGTTATAGAAGGTGCTACACACATAGGACCAGCTGTTATAGAAAGCTCTGGACCTCAGCTGTCATGTAGATATGGTCTCCAAAGTTTACCCACTCTAAGCACTGTCAAATATGGTAATAAGCTATTTTCACCTATTTAACGATTTGATTTTTAAAATCTGATGACACCAGTGTGTTTCCCATCCCAAAAAACTTCTTATGAGAAATATACAAACATATTTTAAAACTACAACTCGTATAAGAGACGCGCCCCAGAACCTGTTACAAAGGCGTGGGCGGCTGGACTTGTTGGACTCCTGTGTTTCTGCTGTGAGTGGGCTCCATTCCATTTCAGATTGCCGCCGCCCGCCAGCCGACCGAGCACACAATACGTGAGACAAATAGATGAAACTGTATTTTATTATTATTGTTATCTTCATTGTTTAAATTCTCAAATACGTTAGACGAAAACATCAATATTACCAATATTATGTATTTTTATCATTCCTATCCGCCGAGCGGTATGTATTACGGAGTTTTCCGCAGATTTTTTGAAACGTTATTACGGTGCATAACTTACTGGAACAAAGCTGAGCAACGTGTTGTTGCTGGTGACTAAACCACTGATTATATATGTACATTGAAGCAATACTGGCATTAAAGACCCGCTGATCGCTGTCAGATTCTGATATGAATGCCCGCATTGCAGGATATGGGCCTTGCATGCACCCATAGTGTTCAGTTTTATAGCATACTGTAATACTTCACCGGTAATAAGACCAAAATAATATTAATATAAAGAAATAAATACCATAACATCTAAATAAATGTTGATAGATGTAGCATTATAGTTTTAAAAATATCAAAGCAATCCAGCTTCCCTGGCCGAAATAACATTAAAAGAAATACATATAAACCATTATAAGATCTGGTGAATAAATGTTGATTAAAACAGCGGTTATGGGGCTAAAAACCAAAACTGCCACAGATTTTGAGTTAAGGGGCCGTGTTTTTTCTTTCGTCTATATCCGACGGTGAGGGATTAACATAAATGTCTGACGGATCCCCACCGTTGAAAAACACCACAACAGGTACCCCTCCTTTGTTGGGACTTGACGCCAGGGGTCCTTGACCATGGGTCAGACATTTGACGAGTAGGGAGTGAGACTGGGTTGTTATTTTAAAGGTTTCACATTAAACTGACACATACAGTGCTTTATCATTGCATAGCTGAAAGTGATACTGTAATGTTCCTGTCTCTGTGTTTCAGGGTCTGAATCGGACTGCTACGTCATTCTCTCTCTGCCCACGGCAACGGCAATAACCTACCGCACAGCAACTGTGTCAAACACTAACAACCCGGAGTGGGATGAAACCTTTACCTTCAGGGTCCCCACCAATGTCAAAGTGAGTCAATGACGACTGCATCACTATTCAGTTCACCCTCGAAAGAACCACTTCACCCACTCTATCCTTTAATATTTAAATAACAATACAATCTATCCTCACTGCTGTAGCAAGAACTTTAATATTCAAATATAATATACAAGCTGTCCCTTTTTCCTACATTTGTAACAGCCAACAGTTACAGTATAAACCATTGTGTGATGTCATGTTATTACAGTTTATTTTCGATTGCTAAACAACAGCGGGCACAACTGGAGACACATGTGGACCAAACTCTAGTTTGTTTTTCATCGCTTGAACAGTTGTCAAAACTCTACACACTTATCCCATGACTTTAACCACAATCTGCACAACACTGTGTCACGATTTGTCAGGAAAAGTAAGGCTTGGACCCAAATGCAAAGAGCGCAGGCAAGGGTATGTCGGGCAGAGGATTTATTAAACAAAAGCAAAGTTCATACCAACAGAGTAAGTCCAGAAAGCAGCAGGCAAAACAAATTCCAAAATGTGGATAAAACAAATGAACAGGAAATCCAAACGCAGAGATACCAGGTTAGAATCCAAATCAGAATACACCAACAGTACACGCCACAACAAACGAAAATGACCTGACACAAGACAAGGGAAACACAAAGACTAAATACACTAGGTAATGAGGGAACAAGAGACAGCTGACACAACAGGTGAAATACATGAGACAATCACAAGGGCGGGAAAACTAAAGACAGGAAGTAAAACCAGACAAGACAGAAAACCAGGCCGTCAAAATAAAACAGGAAACGTAGCAAAATACAAAACAGAAAGACTACCAAAATAAGACAAAACACCAAAACCATAACACACCATGGATCTACAGCACTTTGTTCAAATGCTAACACACTGCTGTCCAAACTGTTAACCACACATTCAACACAGAATAGATTTATTTCAGTCTGGTGTCTATCAAACACTGCTGATTGCAATTTCAGCTGAAAGCCTAAGCAGGTATCTTGTTTTAGACTAGTTAGTGAACAATCTGGTATGTCATAAAATAAAATGAAATAATGTAAAGGATCTTTTCTATAAAGAAACTATTGATTAGTGTGAAGTCACTCAAATGATTGAAAGTGATGAACAGTTTGTAATTTCTGTATTGGTGTTTGATGCTAGTGTTTTTACTCAGTGTGTTCTGAGTGACCGTGTGTGTTGTCTCAGTGTGTGTGTGTGTGTGTGTGTGTGTGTGTGTGTGTGTGTTGTCTCAGTGTGTGTGTGTGTTTCAGTGTGTGTTGTCTCAGTGTGTGTATGTGTGTGTTGTCTCAGTGTGTTCTGAGTGACCGTGTGTGTTGTCTCAGTGTGTGTGTGTGTGTGTGTGTGTGTGTGTGTGTGTGTTGTCTCAGTGTGTGTGTGTGTTTCAGTGTGTGTTGTCTCAGTGTGTGTGTGTGTGT
>NC_050179.1:29901860-29904360 GCF_008315115.2 Sander lucioperca | reverse complement strand
TAGGATTATGTTTATGTTATACCTTGTGACAAAGACCGTGTCTGCACGTGGAGTGTGTGTGTGTGTGTGTGTGTGTGTGTGTGTGTGTGAGTGAGTGAGTGAGTGAGTGAGTGAGTGAGTGAGTGAGTGAGTGAGTGAGAGAGAGACCCCAGCACATTTTTTAATAAGAAAATTACATTTAAAGTATTGCTGTGCGTAGTGGTAAAATAAGAGGTAGCTAAACTATAGATTCTGTGGCCATGGTAAGGTTAATAAAACCTCATGCCAATTGTTTGCCTTCTATAGTGGAGGAATTTGTGTCACTATCAAAATGGTGTTTCAGGGACCTATGATGGTGACCACAGGTGATGGGTAATCAAAATGTGATTCTGTTTAGGGAGGCATGGTCTTCAGTGGCACACACAGTGTTAGATTATTTTACATAATGCTCTTACATGTCAAGATGTTGTACATGTATACAAAATGGAGTATTGTGTAGCCTATAATATCATTGGGGATGCATGAGGATAGGGTAGCTAATTTTTTAATGCTGACATATTCAACAGTATTAATAATAGGCCTATAGTACAACAATATAACATTTACCTGCAAAATGGTTCATCAGCTCCGGAAGTTGCCATTCTGGTAACTTTAGTTTAACAAAGTCATCCATATTCAATCGCTACAGGGGAGAAGAACAAGATCTGTTAATGTTGTTCAATCAATGTATGGAGGTGTATTTTGCAGTCTGTCTGTCTGTCTGTCTGTCTGCTATCTATTTAGTGAAAATATAACGAAGTTGCTGTAATCTACTGCCATGTAGCTAGCTAGCTAGTGGTCTTTTCATAATCACTTAAAACAGTGTAGTGGTCTTCCTACAATCTAAGTGTGTTAACTACACTAAACACACATTACTTTATCAACAGAATGCATGCAATGCACATTCAATGCTTCGCTATTAGCTGTACTACTAGCTAGCTTACAGCATGAGTCAGCAATTAGCGCTAGCTAGCGGTTAGCATTAGCGATCTTTTTAAAACGTTATAATACCTCATATCATAGTGAATTTGTCTCGTGATTTGCCCCAGACACACACACAATGGGTATAAAAGCACTGTTTATGTGTCACTCCCTCAGAGAATTAGAAATATTCTCCAGTTAAATCTTAGGTAGCATGCTACAACATTAGCCAACTAGCTAGCATTAGCGCTATCATACTTGAACTTGCGCTAGCCTTATAGCATGCATGAGTCATAGTTAGCTAGAAATCACTGTTGCTAAATGGATTATCAGAGCTAAAATGCTACTCGTATCCGGCAATGCTGACTAAGTGTGGATATTACAACCCTATGTGTAGACCACCATGAATCAAGATCAAGTCAGTAACCAGTAACCGGAGCTAAAGTCTGCTGTTTGACTGCAAGCAATGTTGTAGTAAGCATAGGCTCCTTGCTAGCTTGCTAGCTGTTTGCTTAATTAGCATCAGTGGTAGCCGTTAGAGGGGGCAGTAACGGTTGCTTTCGGCAAAGTAAAGTAAAGTTATACAGGTTTGTCCCGTTATGAAAAGAATGACTTACTAACAACTAGCGAGCTCATGTTTCTGTCGAAGACAGAGGTAGTGTTCTAAAAAATGAGAAATGACAAACCTTAAGCGTTTCCAGAAGTGGTCTCCCGCCTCGGAGGAAAAGAAAAAGGAGGGAACCCAAACTTGAATGTGACCAAACCACTGGGTTAAAATGATCACTGGTTGGGTTATTCAGATCAAGGAAGATTGAGGAACAGTCCAAAACCATTAACCCAACAACTGGGTTACTGAAAGTTACCCAATATGGGTTGAATATACATAATACAGGGTTAACCAGCCTCGACCCAGTGGTTGGGTTAGTAAAATAACCCAGTATTTTTTAGTGTGTGTGTGTGTGTGTGTGTGTGTGTGTGTTTCAGTGTGTGTTGTCTTTATGTGTGTGTTGTCTCAGTGTGTGTGTGTGTGTGTGTGTGTGTGTGTGTGTTTCAGTGTGTGTTGTCTCAGTGTGTGTGTGTGTGTGTGTGTGTGTGTGTTGTCTCAGTGTGTGTTGTCTCAGTGTGTGTGTGTGTGTGTGTGTGTGTGTGTGTTGTCTCAGTGTGTGTTGTCTCAGTGTGTGTTATCTCAGTGTGTGTGTCTCAGTGTGTGTGTGTATGTGTGTGTGTTGTCTCAGTGTGTGTTGTCTCAGTGTGTGTTGTCTCAGTGTGTGTGTGTTGTCTCAGTGTGTGTGTGTGTGTGTGTGTGTGTGTGTGTTGTCTCAGGGTGTGTTGTCTCAGTGTGTGTGTGTGTGTGTGTGTGTGTGTGTGTGTGTGTGTATGTGTGTGTATGTGTGTGTGTCTCAGTATGTGTTGTCTCAGTGTGTGTGTGTGTGTGTGTGTGTGTATGTGTGTGTATGTGTGTGTTGTCTCAGTGTGTGTGTTGTCTCAGTGTGTGTGTTATCTCAGTGTGTGTTGTCTCAGTGTGTGTGTTGTCTCAGTGTGTGTTGTCTCAGTGTGTGTG